>NW_026562424.1:432500-532500 GCF_027474105.1 Poeciliopsis prolifica
TAAAGCCCTAATCTTAAAAATTAGCTCTGCTAATTCTAAAGCACTCTATGAACATGGTGTTTTATCAGAAGCTAATGCTAAAGCGCTAACTACCACCATGTTGATTCCCAACAAAGGCTCAGAAGGATTCAGAAATGTCAATATTTGCATTTATTTCTTTAATTAACTCCTGGTTGTTTGTTCATGTAACTCCTTTCATCTTCCTTTGATGTTTACTGGAGATTTGCTCAATAAGGTTCATTGAAAAGGAGAAAAAACCAGGAGAGGAAACGGAAGCTCTGTTTAAACAAACTTCAAAATAAGAGCATGAGTAACCATCCAGCTAATGGCACTGATCGCAAACAACGTCAAAATATTACATTTAGAACAACGAAGTGTTGGGGAAACGTCTGAACAGCTGATTTAGTTTGATTTAGTTATTAATATGTGCAATTTATTGCACACCATTAGTTGTTTGCAAACTGCAAATAAACTCAAGAAGAAGAAGTGTTTGATAAGGCAGCGATCCTCACCATTCTGTGAAAGGAAATCGAATCGATTCACACGTTTTCTGAAGGAATATTTAATGGAAAAGCATTGATGATGAGTCAACGTTTTTACCAAACTGATTACTGAGAGAAGGCCCAGATAAGTTATTAGCCTTCACGCTGTTCATATCCAGGAAATAGCCAAGCTTTAAACCGACGCTGCCTTCTTCCTGCTGTCTTTGAGTTTTCTGTTTTTCAAGCTTTGTTTAAGTTTGTCCGCTCTCTGCTTCTGTATGGGAGAACATTGGAACAAGTCCAAGCTGCAGCTAACAGGAAGGGGGACGGACCACCGTCAGTCTATGACCTTATATGGAAACGGGACCATTGCCCTCCGGAAGTGAAGGGGGCGCTATTTCCTGTGTTATCCGCAGCCTCCCATTTTTATTTTCTTTTGAAATCTGTGATAAGTTTTCACCTTTAGGAAGGATTTTCACTCAGCCTGTGAATTAGTCTCTTCTATTCACCTCAGCGCAGCTCATGCAGTGGGAAGATGGAAGGAGCGAAGCGCTGAGACCTTCCTGGGTTCAAACACTTTGATTTTCTGCTGCAGCAGCAGGCGGCCATCTTGGCTGTGCTTACTCTCTTTCTCAAGAATGGAAACATCTGCTGCGACTTTTTAACTGATTCCCTTTAATCAGCTGAAGAAAATAAACAAAGATTAGATCAAAAATGTTCCAGAACATTTTAGATTTATGATAAAAGCTGATGAAAGATTAAATCAGTTATCCAAAGCAGCCTGTTTTAATACAGCATAAATTTACTGTCATTATCAACACTTTCTGAACAACTCAGTCCAGAACCAGAGCAGGTCAAAGGTCATCCTGAGTGCCAGGTATCAGCTGCCAATAATCTCAGAACAGACCCAGATTAAATTATTACAGCAAAAATGTCTTTTATTTCAACATGTTTCAGTTTTTTAGGTCAAATTTATTCCAAAATTCTCAGATTATGGAAAGTTAGAGTCGTTCATGGAGATCAAAAGTTTATGACTAAAACTAAAACAAAAAGATCTGCTGTTGTTGTGTCAACCTTCCAGACCTCCCAGGTTCTGGTTCTGGTTCTGCTCTGCATCAGAACCAGAACCAAACAGGGAAGCAACATTCAGCTTCTATGCACCACAAATCTGGAACAAACTTACAGAAAACTGCAAAACAGCCGAAACCCTGAGATCCATTTTGAAACCTAATCATCAATCACTGATCAATAATCTGTGATGATCTCTGCTTCTATCAATTGTATTTTGTGTTTTTATGATGTGAAGCTCTTTGAAGTGAAAGGCACTACACAGATAAAATGTGATTGATTGATTGATTGATTGATTGATTGATTGAAACTGAACTTAAAGATGTTTCTCAGTTTCTTCTCCTGGAGTTTCTGACAGTGACATCACTTCCTGCTCCGTCAGTCGTTGTGCTGAAAGAGGCTGCCTGGAAAGACCTAGCATGGATGACCTTTGACCCTCTGACTAGGAGGAAGTTTGATCTGCAGTTTCCCAGCCTGACAGATTTAGCAGGAATCAGTATCCTCCCCATCAACTGGACTTTGACTAGGCCATGCTTTCCTGAGAATCAGCTTTTATTGAACTTCTGTGCCAATAAGCAGGCAATAAAATGTGAAAACTTCCTTCTGAAGTTTGATTTTATCATCCAGTCCAAACTTTTATCTCTCAACATGAAGTTACAGAAAAATCAACAACAAAGATAAATATTTAAATGTGTTTATTACAGACCCAACATGAGAAATACTGACGGATGTTTGTGTTTCTGGTTCTGATCTGATCCAGTCTGACGACCTTCAGGTATTTTATGCTTCCAGAAAGTCAGATCCTGTTTGACAAGCAGAACAATAGAACGCCTCGCATTGCTGAATGCTGAATCTGCTTGTTCTGCAGTGGGAGGGGAACCAGGAGCCAAACTGGTTCTGCTGGCTCCCTGTGGGTCGGGTCCGAACTCTCATTTCTCCAGGGGTTCATCCTGCACACATCCAGAGTTTGAGTTTGTCCTTCTATTCTCCCTAATAATTATGATAATAACTTTATTGAACCAGGTTTCAGATCAAAAATCTGTTTTTCAAGACAAAGTGAAAGTTTTCTGATGAAGATGATGAAGATGATGAAGATGATGAAGATGATGAAGATGATGAAGTCTGGAGGCTGCAGAGAGAACAGATTACAGATCAGATTAACAGTGAAAACTGCTTCAGCAGACAGCGATGGGTTAATAATCCATCAGATAATCTGAGCTCAGAGCTTCTTCAGTCCACAACAATTCAGAAGGAAAATAGTTTCAACTATGAGAAGAAAAACCCAATCTTATTATATTTATACTTAAAACAGCCGGTTATTTATTACAGACCCGGCTGTGATCAATAAAATAATCAGTAGAAAGTTTTACCCAATTTACCCCCAAAACTCAATTTATTTGATTAATTCATGAAATAAAATCCAGGTGAAAGATAATCCATGACGTCCAAACCTCACGTATTTCAGGTTCAAAGCTGCACAAACCCGACATTCAGCGCCGCAGCACGTGCTGCCTGTGTGTGTGTGTGTGTGTGTGATAAATGCTGGCATTCCTTCACAGCAGAGGCTTCACATGAGAGCAGCGATAACAGCCTTTGAAGAAACACCTGCTAACACACACACACACACACACACACACACACACACACACACACACACACACACACACACACACACACACACACACACAGGTGAGAGGTTTTATTGGCGCTTGGCGACAGCAGTGATGAATGTGATTAATTTTTGTTTTCATCATATATTGAAAAACTAAACAGGTTTATTTTTGTTTGATGTCATTTTTAAAATATCATTTTATTTTGAAAATCTTTGTCAGATTTTACTTTGACCTCATTTTAAACATGTTTTCTTTTGTATGACATATTTCATGTTTCACATTTTCACCATGTTGGTTTTCATTGAACGATGTTTCCCGGTCCAAGATGCTTTATTGTCTCTGCTGCAGGTCGGTGCCTCACGTGTGTGACGTCATCCCGCGGTGCTGCTGACGCCCCGCCCCCGCCCCCCCATCCTGGCTCCGCCCCTTTATCTCTACATAAGTAGAGATGCAGCAGCTGCTGGAGCTTCACATCCTCACCTTCATCCTCCTCATCCTCAGCGGCAGCCACTGACCTCAGAACCAGAACCAGATCCAGAACCAGAACCAGAACCAGAACCAGGACCAGAACCAGATCCAGAACCAGAACCAGAACCAGATCCAGAACCAGAACCAGAACCAGATCCAGAACCAGAACCAGAACCAGATCCAGAACCAGATCCAGAACCAGAACCAGAACCAGATCCAGAACCAGATCCAGATCCAGAACCAGAACCAGAACCAGATCCAGAACCAGAACCAGATCCAGAACCAGAACCAGATACAGAACCAGAACCAGATCCAGAACCAGAACCAGAACCAGATCCAGAACCAGAACCAGATCCAGAACCAGAACCAGAACCAGAACAGAATGACTGGAGACCAGCGCTACGTCATCAGCGTCCGGGCGGTGGCAGGCGTCCGCAGAGAGAAACCGAGACTGAAGGTAAAACTTCACCAAGATTTTCTTCATTAATTTCATGTCAGAAAAATCATCATGTTTCCTCCTCAGACCTTCATGCTGTCCGTTCTCTGGTCCGATGAGTCGGAAGTGATCGTCTACAGGTCCTTCCAGGACTTCCGGTCATTTCATGTGAGTCAGGAAGAATCTGAAATCATTTGAGTTTTATTTAGTTTGTAATAACAAGTCAATCAGCACTGCAATTAAATGATTAAAAATCATTGAAAAACTGAATGTCTCCAACAGAAGCAGCTGAAGAGAAGATTTCCAAACTTTAATCCCTTCAGGAAGAACCAGAGGAAAATCCCAAAGTTCTCCGGTGAGAAAATCTGATTGATGACGTTCAGATTGGAAAAGGAGCAGTTCACCGTTTTTACAGATTAGAACCTGGATCTGGTTTAAATCTGGTTTTTAATCAAAACAAATAAAAATCTGAAGGATAAATTCAAACATTAATGAAGTTTGTTTATTTCAGTAACTCATTCATTCCACAGCAGGAAGCTTTAAACTTTTTATTTCTGATGATTTATTATTTATAATGAAAAGATTCTTGATGCAGGAAAAAATCTTTCATATTTGCTGTGATGTTTGTGACATAATGAGCCTCAGCTGATTGAAATGTTTTATGTTTAGAGAAACTTTAGTTGATTTAATTGGATGTTTTCGGGTTGTTAACTGGTTCTGGTTTGGTTCTGGTTCGGGTCCAGGGAAGGCCCGGCGCAGCCTGCAGCAGACCGGATCCAGGAAGTCAGTGAGGCAGATGAGCTTCCTGCAGAGTTACTGCGAGGAGCTGCTGTGCTGCGACCAGACCGTGACCTTGAGTTCAGAGGTCACCCGGTTCTTCACGCCCAGAGATCACGACCTGCAGACGGACTTCACCAAGAACACGTGAGTTCTGGTTCCGGTCGGGTTCGGGCGGGCCGCTCTGATCCGTGTCTAACTCGTGGTCTGCTGCAGCGTCATGATCCTGATGTCTGACGAGGCGCAGGACGCGGCGGGCGGCGCGCGGCCCCAGCAGGTGGGCGGCGTCACGCACCCCTTCGTCACGCAGACGTACCGCTGCGTGGCGCCGTACGAGACCACAGACACCAAGAACCGGACCTTTAAGGCGGCTGCCGGCGACCAGCTGGACGTCCTAATCAAAGACCCGGCAGGTCAGGCTGCAGCTGCAACGCTCCACTCATGAAGATTAAAGTTACACTGTAAAACATGAACAGTTCCAAACTAAATGTCTGATTTTCAAATAAAATATTTAGTTTGGAAAATAAACCTAAACCAAATTATTGCTGTTAATATTTTACTGTGTACAAAGGCTGAGTTCAGGCCATGGCAGCAGCATGCTAACGGCTAACCGCTAACGGCTGACTGCTAACTGTCTGTTGGCTGCAGGATGGTGGCTGGTGGAGAGCGAGGACAAGCGGTTAGCCTGGTTTCCGGCGCCTTACCTGGAGCTCTGTGAGGAGGAAGACGAGGAAGAGGAGGAAGAGGAGGGAAGGTTCCTGGGAGGTGAGTCACAATTCATCACCCGGACCGGATCACCCGGACCGGACTCTGTCCACAACCTCCTGCAGATGTTGACGGGTGGTCTGCGTGTTGCCTTCAGGGTCCCTGTACTGCGCCGTGAGGAACTACTCCACCTCCAAGAGCGACGAGGTGGGCGTGGCCATCGGCTGCGTGGTCGAGGTGCTGCGCAAGTCTGACGACGGCTGGTGGCTGGTCAGGTA
Organism: Poeciliopsis prolifica; assembly: GCF_027474105.1. Lineage (NCBI taxonomy): Eukaryota > Metazoa > Chordata > Actinopteri > Cyprinodontiformes > Poeciliidae > Poeciliopsis > Poeciliopsis prolifica. Next base: position 438,328 of record NW_026562424.1, read on the forward strand.
CGAACCAGAACATGAACAGAACATGAACAGAACATGAACAGAACATGAACAGAACATGAACAGAACATGCTCCATGTCCACAGATGAACAAACTGGAGCTTTTCATTGAAATGTTTCTGATTTTACAGTTTAGTGCATTTAAATGATTAATTATTGAATTAGAGGACTGTTTGATGATCGATCGTCCTGATTGATCGATCAGTCCAGCTGCTCTGTTTGTCAAACCTAACTCTGGCTCCGCCCCCTCCAGGTGCGGCAGCAAGGTGGGCTACCTGCCCTCCATGTACCTGCAGCCCTACATTAACCCGCGGCGCCACCTGCCCGGCCGCCACCTGCACAGCTCCTCCCTCTACCTGACCTCCAGCGGCTCCCGGGGCTCGCGCTCCTCCCAACCGGTCCAGAACCAGGAGCCGGGCTCCAGGCGGGGGTCCGCGGTCCCGGAGCGGCTCCCCAGAGCTCAGTCCCTGGACGTGCTGTCAGAGAGCCGTCTGCAGGATGCCGCCGCGGCGGCGTCATCATCGTCTTCATCAGCCGCGTCCCACAGCAACAACTCCATCTTCTCCAGCTTCTCCTCCAGCAGCGCCTCGTCCTCCTCCAGCCTGAGGGACGAGCCGCGCCACCCCGACCCGAGCCGCTCCTCCAGGTCCAGCACCGGGAGCTCCGGGTCGGCCGGGTCCAAAGGCAGCGAGTCGGGCCCGGCCCCCGGCGTGCCCCGCAGACCCGACCCCCAGGAGATCCTGCTGCGCTGCAGCACCATGACCCGCAAGGCGGCGCTGGCCTCCAGAACCCGGCTGCAGGCGCAGGCCGACCCGGTCCACAGCCGGCTGTAGAACCGCTGCATGGGACTGAAGCGCCAGTCTTTGTTATCGTGTTAAGAAGTAAATACGGACTCTAGGGGGCGCTGTTTGTCCAGTTACACTGTAAAAAATCTACAGGAATAATCGGCTACCGTCATATTTCCTGCATGTTGCTCCAGCAGTGACGTCACAAATAAACATTTAGTTATTTTTTTACTAGCGTTTCCAAACTAAATATTGAATTGACCGGCTGTGTTTTCGGATCATTTTTCCTGTGTAACCATAGAAACGGCTCTAGTATCACAGCAGCACAGCTGCTCAGTTTGTAGCTTCAGTGAAGCAGAAAACCCGATGAAACCTGCGACTCACTTCCTCTTCCTCTTCCTCTTCCTCTGTAACCTGCTAATGGAATCAGATCATCATCGTTTTGTTTGCTTCAGTGAAACAATAAAGGTTTAATATCCAAACACAAGTTTACAGAAACTCAGTAATAATTCAACTGGATTCATTTGATGATGGAAATCATCAGGTCACAATTATACATACCCCCAACATCAGTTCAGTTCAGAGTTCGGTTCAGTGTTCAGTTCAGTTCAGTTCAGTGTTCAGTTCAGAGTTCAGTTCATTTCAGTTCAATGTTCAGTTCAGTTCAGAGTTCGGTTCAGTGTTCAGTTCAGAGTTCAGTTCAGAGTTCAGTTCAGTTCAGTTCAGTTCAGTGTTCAGTTCAGTTCAGTGTTCAGTTCAGTGTTCAGTTCATAGTTCAGTTCAGTTCAGTTCAGTTCAGTGTTCAGTTCAGTGTTCAGTTCAGAGTTCAGTTCAGTTCAGAGTTCAGTGTTTAGTTCAGTTCAGAGTTCAGTTCAGAGTTCAGTTCAGTTCAGAGTTCAGTGTTCAGTTCAGTTCAGAGTTCAGTTCAGTTCAGAGTTCAGTGTTCAGTTCAGTTCAGAGTTCAGTTCAGTGTTCAGTTCAGAGTTCAGTTCAGAGTTCAGTTCAGAGTTCAGTTCAGTTCAGTTCAGAGTTCAGTGTTCAGTTCAGTTTAGAGTTCAGTTCAGTTCAGTGTTCAGTTAAGAGTTCAGTTCAGTTCTGTTCAGAGTTCAGTTCAAAGTTCAGTTCAGTGTTCAGTTCAGTGATCAGTTCAGTTCATAGTTCAGTTCAGAGTTCAGTTCAGAGTTCAGTTCAGAGTTCAGTTCAGAGTTCAGTTCAGTTCAGTGTTCAGTTCAGTGTTCAGTTCAGAGTTCAGTTCAGTTCAGAGTTCAGTGTTCAGTTCAGTTCAGAGATCAGTTCAGTTCAGTTCAGTGTTCAGTTCAGAGTTCAGTTCAGTTCAGAGTTCAGTGTTCAGTTCAGTTCAGTTCAGAGTTCAGTTCAAAGTTCAGTTCAGTGTTCAGTTCAGTGTTCAGTTCAGAGTTCAGTTCAGTTCAGCTCAGAGTTCAGTTCAAAGTTCAGTTCAGTGTTCAGTTCAGTTCAGTTCAGTTCATAGTTCAGTTCAGAGTTCAGTTCAGTGTTTAGTTCAGAGTTCAGTTAAGTGTTCAGTTCAGTTCAGTGTTCAGTTCAGAGTTCAGTTCAGTTCAGTTCAGAGTTCAGTGTTCAGTTCAGTTCAGAGTTCAGTTCAAAGTTCAGTTCAGTTCAGTGTTCAGTTCAGTGTTCAGTTCTGAGTTCAGTTCAGAGTTCAGTTCAGAGTTCAGTTCAGTTCAGTTCAGAGTTCAGTGTTCAGTTCAGTTCAGTTCAGAGTTCAGTTCAAAGTTCAGTTCAGTCAGTGTTAAGTTCAGTGTTCAGTTCTGAGTTCAGTTCAGTGTTCAGTTTCAGAGTTCAGTTCAGTTTAGAGTTCAGTTCAGTTCAGTGTTCAGTTAAGAGTTCAGTTCTGGTTCAGAGTTCAGTTCAAAGTTCAGTTCAGTGTTCAGTTCAGTTCAGAGTTCAGTTCAAAGTTCAGTTTCAGTTTTCAGTTCAGAGTTCAGTTCAGTTCAGAGTTCAGTGCTCAGTTCAGTTCAGAGTTCAGTTCAGTTCAGTTCAGTTCAGTGTTCAGTTCAGTGTTCAGTTCAGTGTTCGGTTCAGTTCAGTTCAGAGTTCAGTTTAGAGTTCAGTTCAGTTCAGAGTTCAGTTCAGTTCAGAGTTCAGTTCAGTTCAGTGTTCAGTTCAGTTCAGTGTTCAGTTCAGAGTTCAGTTCAGTTCATGGTTCAGTTCATTTCAGAGTTCAGTTCAGTGTTCAGTTCAGTGTTCAGTTCAGTTCAGTTCATAGTTCAGCTCAGAGTTCAGTTCAGTGTTCAGTTCAGAGTTCAGTTCAGAGTTCAGTTCAGAGTTCAGTTCAGTGTTCAGTTCAGAGTTCAGTTCAGTGTTCAGTTCAGTTCAGTGTTCGGTTCAGTGTTCAGTTCAGTGTTCAGTTCAGTTCAGTGTTCGGTTCAGTGTTCAGTTCAGTTCAGTGCAGTTCAGAGTTCAGTTCAGTTCAGTTCAGTGTTCAGTTCAGTTCAGAGTTCAGTTCAGAGTTCAGTTCAGTGTTCAGTTCAGAGTTCAGTTCAGAGTTCAGTTCAGTTCAGTGTTCAGTTCTGAGTTCAGTTCAGAGTTCAGTTCAGAGTTCAGTTCAGAGTTCAGTTCAGTTCAGTTCAGAGTTCAGTGTTCAGTTCAGTTCAGAGTTCAGTTCAAAGTTCAGTTCAGTTCAATGTTAAGTTCAGTGTTCAGTTCTGAGTTCAGTTCAGTGTTCAGTTCAGAGTTCAGTTCAGAGTTCAGTTTAGAGTTCAGTTCAGTTCAGTGTTCAGTTAAGAGTTCAGTTCTGTTCAGAGTTCAGTTCAAAGTTCAGTTCAGTGTTCAGTTCAGTTCAGAGTTCAGTTCAAAGTTCAGTTCAGTTTTCAGTTCAGAGTTCAGTTCAGTTCAGAGTTCAGTGCTCAGTTCAGTTCAGAGTTCAGTTCAGTTCAGTGTTCAGTTCAGTGTTCAGTTCAGTGTTCAGTTCAGTGTTCGGTTCAGTTCAGTTCAGAGTTCAGTTCAGTTCAGAGTTCAGTTCAGTTCAGTGTTCAGTTCAGTTCAGTGTTCAGTTCAGAGTTCAGTTCAGTTCATGGTTCAGTTCATTTCAGAGTTCAGTTCAGTGTTCAGTTCAGTGTTCAGTTCAGTTCAGTTCATAGTTCAGCTCAGAGTTCAGTTCAGTGTTCAGTTCAGAGTTCAGTTCAGAGTTCAGTTCAGTGTTCAGTTCAGAGTTCAGTTCAGTGTTCAGTTCAGTTCAGTGTTCGGTTCAGTGTTCAGTTCAGTTCAGTGCAGTTCAGAGTTCAGTTCAGTTCAGTTCAGTGTTCAGTTCAGTTCAGTGTTCAGTTCAGAGTTCAGTTCAGTGTTCAGTTCAGAGTTCAGTTCAGAGTTCAGTTCAGTTCAGAGTTCAGTTCAGTTCAGTTCAGAGTTCAGTTCACAGTTCAGTTCAGAATTCAGTTCAGTTCAGAGTTCAGTTCAGTGTTCAGTTCAGTTCAGAGTTCAGTTCAGCGTTCAGTTCAGTGTTCAGTCCAGAGTTCAATTCAGTGTTCAGTTCAGTTCAGTGTTCGGTTCAGTGTTCAGTTCAGTGCAGTTCAAAGTTCAGTTCAGTTCAAAGTTCAGTTCAGTGTTCAGTTCAGAGTTCAGTTCAGAGTTCAGTTCAGTGTTCAGTTCAGAGTTCAGTTCAGTTCAGTTCAGTTCAGAGTTCAGTTCAGTTCAGTTCAATGTTCAGTTCAGTTCAGAGTTCGGTTCAGTGTTCAGTTCAGAGTTCAGTTCAGTTCAGTTCAGTTCAGAGTTCAGTTCAGTTCAGTTCAGTGTTCAGTTCAGTTCAGAGTTCAGTTCAGTTCAGAGTTAAGTTCAGAGTTCAGTTCAGTTCAGTTCAATGTTCAGTTCAGTTCAGTTCAGAGTTCGGTTCAGTGTTCAGTTCAGAGTTCAGTTCAGTTCAGAGTTCAGTTCAGTTCAGTTCAGTGTTCACTTCAGTTCAGTGTTCAGTTCAGAGTTCAGTTCAGTTCAGTGTTCAGTTCAGTGTTCAGTTCATAGTTCAGTTCAGTTCAGTTCAGTGTTCAGTTCAGTTCAGTGTTCAGTTCAGTGTTCAGTTCAGAGTTCAGTTCAGAGTTCAGTTCAGAGTTCAGTGTTCAGTTCAGTTCAGAGTTCAGTTCAGTTCAGTTCAGTTCAGAGTTCAGTGTTCAGTTCAGAGTTCAGTTCAGTGTTCAGTTCAGAGTTCAGTTCAGTTCAGAGTTCAGTGTTCAGTTCAGTTTAGAGTTCAGTTCAGTTCAGTGTTCAGTTAAGAGTTCAGTTCTGTTCAGAGTTCAGTTCAAAGTTCAGTTCAGTGTTCAGTTCAGAGTTCAGTTCAGTTCAGTGTTCAGTTCAGTTCAGAGTTCAGTTCAGTGTTCAGTTCAGTTCAGAGTTCAGTTCAGAGTTCAGTTCAGTTCAGAGTTCAGTTCAGAGTTCAGTTCAGTTCAGAGTTCAGTTCAGTGTTCAGTTCAGTTCAGTTCAGAGTTCAGTTCAGAGTTCAGTTCAGTTCAGTTCAGTGTTCAGTTCAGTTCAGTTCAGTGTTCAGTTCAGTGTTCAGTTCAGTGTTCAGTTCAGTGTTCGGTTCAGTTCAGTTCAGAGTTCAGTTTAGAGTTCAGTTCAGTTCAGTGTTCAGTTCAGTTCAGAGTTCAGTTCAGAGTTCAGTTCAGTTCAGTGTTCAGTTCAGTTCAGTTCAGAGTTCAGTTCAGAGTTCAGTTCAGTTCAGAGTTCAGTTCAGTTCAGAGTTCAGTTCAGTGTTCAGTTCAGTTCAGAGTTCAGTTCAGTTCAGAGTTCAGTTCAGTGTTCAGTTCAGTGTTCAGTTCAGAGTTCAGTTCAGTTCAAAGTTCAGTTCAGTGTTCAGTTCAGTTCAGTTCAGTTCAGAGTAGTTCAGAGTTCAGTTCAGTTCAGAGTTCAGTTCAGAGTTCAGTTCAGAGTTCAGTTCAGTTCAGAGTTCAGTTCAGTGTTCAGTTCAGTTCAGTTCAGAGTAGTTCAGAGTTCAGTTCAGTTCAGTGTTCAGTTCAGTTCAGAGTTCAGTTCAGTTCAGTGTTCAGTTCAGTGTTCAGTTCAGAGTTCAGTTCAGTGTTCAGTTCAGTTCAGAGTTCAGTTCAGTTCAGTGTTCAGTTCAGTTCAGAGTTCAGTTCAGTTCAGTGTTCAGTTCAGTGTTCAGTTCAGAGTTCAGTTCAGTTCAGTGTTCAGTTCAGTGTTCAGTTCAGTGTTCAGTTCAGTTCAGAGTTCAGTTCAGAGTTCAGTTCAGTTCAGAGTTCAGTTCAGTGTTCAGTTCAGTTCAGAGTTCAGTTCAGTTCAGTGTTCAGTTCAGTGTTCGGTTCAGTTCAGTTCAGTGTTCAGTTCAGTTCAGTGTTCAGTTCAGTTCAGTGTTCAGTTCAGTGTTCGGTTCAGTTCAGTTCAGTGTTCAGTTCAGTTCAGTGTTCAGTTCAGTTCAGAGTTCAGTTCAGTTCAGAGTTCAGTTCAGTTCAGTGTTCAGTTCAGTTCAGAGTTCAGTTCAGTTCAGTGTTCAGTTCAGAGTTCAGTTCAGTTCAGTGTTCAGTTCAGTTCAGAGTTCAGTTCAGTTCAGTGTTCAGTTCAGTTCAGAGTTCAGTTCAGTTCAGTGTTCAGTTCAGTGTTCAGTTCAGAGTTCAGTTCAGTTCAGTGTTCAGTTCAGTGTTCAGTTCAGTGTTCAGTTCAGTGTTCAGTTCAGTGTTCAGTGTTCAGTTCAGTGTTCAGTTCAGTTCAGAGTTCAGTTCAGAGTTCAGTTCAGTTCAGAGTTCAGTTCAGTGTTCAGTTCAGTTCAGAGTTCAGTTCAGTTCAGTGTTCAGTTCAGTGTTCAGTTCAGAGTTCAGTTCAGTTCAGTGTTCAGTTCAGTTCAGAGTTCAGTTCAGTTCAGTGTTCAGTTCAGTTCAGAGTTCAGTTCAGTTCAGTGTTCAGTTCAGTGTTCAGTTCAGTGTTCAGTGTTCAGTTCAGTGTTCAGTTCAGTTCAGAGTTCAGTTCAGAGTTCAGTTCAGTTCAGAGTTCAGTTCAGTGTTCAGTTCAGAGTTCAGTTCAGTTCAGAGTTCAGTTCAGTGTTCAGTTCAGTTCAGAGTTCAGTTCAGTTCAGTGTTCAGTTCAGTGTTCAGTTCAGAGTTCAGTTCAGTTCAGTGTTCAGTTCAGTTCAGAGTTCAGTTCAGTTCAGTGTTCAGTTCAGTTCAGAGTTCAGTTCAGTTCAGTGTTCAGTTCAGTGTTCAGTTCAGTGTTCAGTGTTCAGTTCAGTGTTCAGTTCAGTGTTCAGTTCAGAGTTCAGTTCAGTTCAGTGTTCAGTTCAGTGTTCAGTTCAGTGTTCGGTTCAGTGTTCGGTTCAGTGTTCGGTTCAGTGAGCTGCAGGTTGATGGAAATCAGAAGCTCCCTGGTTTGTCGCCGGGAGGCACAAAGTGAGATCAGTGTTGCTGTAAACCAGTTCAGTCATTGTTAGCTTAGCAGCAGCTTCTTGCTTCACACCTGTTACAGTAAGACGAGGGAACAGGAACCTGATTCATACCTCTGCTTCTGGACGTTCCCAGTGTTTTAAAGCTCGTCTTAAAACTCATCTATTTTACTTGGCTTTTTATTTATTTTTATCTATTTTATGTGCAGCACTTTGTATCAGCTGTGGTTGTTTTAAAGTGCTTTATAAATAAAGTTGGTATGGTATGTTTCTGGGCATCCGCCTGGTTTCTCCTGAAGATGAGTAAAACTCCCCAGATGTGGGAACAACGTGGCTCTGTGTCCAACCTGGCAACGCATCAGAAACACATTTTTACTGAAGCTTTCTGTAGACTTTGAAAAACAGACTTCAGTCATCACAGTTGGGATCCTGGACGCAGGAAACCGGTCGGCCCTCAGAGCTGCTGCTGCAGCAGACCGGGTCAGGTCGGACTGGGTCGGGTCGGACCTGGTCAGGTCAGGTCGGGTCGGACCGGGTCAGGTCGGACAGTGACGGCTGCTGGCAGGAAGGATCTCCTGCAGCAGTCTGTATCACAGCGAATCTGAAGAAGCCTCTGACTGAAGACGTTGTTCCAGCTGCTGAGCTCATCGATCCTCAGTAAATTAATAAATCATTCCTCATAACAAAGCAGCTGTGAACTATATTTAACTTCCTCTAATAAACCACTTGGAACATATTTTATTTTCCTGGACTGCACTGGAGGAGAGAGGTCAAAGGTTAGCGAGTTTACCATTAATCACAAAACGGCTTTGTTTCCTTTAGGTCTCTCATTAATGGAGAAATATGAGGAAGCCTGAGGTGAGTTATGATGGGAATCAGCGATGGATGTTTTGGATTCCTGGAAAAACTCCGTTCACATAATAATTGAGCTTCTTCCCTCCATAATTAACTCGGTACGATGTTTGGTTTGCGAACCGGCGGAGCGTTTGCAGGAAGCAGCGGTTTGTCTGGCAGACGTCCAGGATTCACTGAGCCGCAGAATCACTTCCTTCAGAGAAACAGCATTTCAGACCAAAGGAAAAGATTGTTTGCTAATCTTTACTGCTGAGCTTCAGAAACTTTGCTTTCAGTTTAATCCCAGAATCACATAAATGCAATTATTGTTTTGAAATGAATCACTATTGTTTTGTTTCAGGAAGAAGATTTTTAAAGTGTTACAGGACATAATGGCTGCTGCACCTTTTCCACGCAGTCAGAATAAAACCGGCTGCTTTGAAATCTGAATGCAGAGCTATGAAATATTAAACGTGGAGCTGATGTTCGCTGAAAGGCTGCAGAGCTTTTCGTGCTGCGTTCACAAACGCAACGAAGTCAGAGCTTCATCCTGTTCTCAGCTTCTGACCGGAACCGGGTCAAAGGTCAAGAAATAAAATAATAAAAAGACTTTATGGATCCAAAAGGGAAATTAGAAGCTCACTTAAATCACCCAGGCATCGTCTGTGCCGGCTGATCCTTGCAGGGTCACGGGGTCACAGGGTCACAGTCTCTCTCCAGCTGTTTCTGGGCGGGTTCATCCAGTTCAGGCCCATACAGACCAGTTGACCCAGTAAGAACTGGAGTACCCAGAGAGATCTGCTGGTTCCTGAACCACGAAGACGAGGAAATGATTTGTGAAAAAAGTTTCCTGCAGTCTGGTTTACCAGAACACCAGTCACCTTCTGGGAGGAAAACCAGTGTGACCAGTTCACCATCCTGTCACATCTGACAAGGCGCCACAATGCATTCTGGGTAACAGAAAGTATCTCCATCACTGCTTTGGCTTTCACTCACTCTGTCTGTTTCCTCCAAGCAGTTTGTTTGCTTCCAGGCTGGAGATCTGCTGGATCTCTGAGAATCCAGCAGATCTCCAGATCGGATGGGAAACAGGAAATCTAAAGCCAGTTCGCCCAGTTTAACCAGTTTAACCATATATGGCCACATCCTGCTGAGAAGCTGCGTCTGAAGACCAGCCTCTGCAGTTCCTGCCTTTCAGCGCCATCTGCTGGTCGTAACGAATGTTTGACTATTGGAGAGTCGCAGGATCTTTGGACATTAGATTAATATCACGTCTTAGATGGGAAGGCAGAAAATATGAAACATGAGGATTATTTATTTTCATTATTCCAAAGGAATCAGTTCTGCATCAAATGCAGATTTTTGTCGTCAGAAACGACTAGCAGTAATTTAATCTACGTCATCTGAAATGAGACAATAAAAGATTCATTTTCATTCAAATTTCACCGCGTTTTTATTCACTCATTTATAAATGTTCAAAGGTAAATATTTATTTAGCTTCAAACCAAATATTTAGTTAGCCAGCTACATATTTAAGTTTACACATTCTTTCTGAGAAGAGGAAGTGCAAAACCAAAATAAAAGCTGCATTTTTCATGAAACTGTTACTGAACACAAACGTTAAAGTGAGATATGAATCAATCAGACGACATGTCAGCGAATCAGCAGCAGCTGTTTGTGTGAAACGATGGAAATGAAATTAATAAAACAACAGAAAGACGTTAATTTGCTTCCATTTCTAATTTGGTGAAAAAAGAAAAAACTCAATTATTTTTCAGAACGGCTTTATTTAGTTTAGATTTTCTCCACGACTCACCTGATGTCAAAACCTAGGCGGCTGAACGCGGCGGCTGAACGCGGCGGCGGCTGAACGCGGCGGCGGCTGAACGCGGCGGCGGCTGAACGCGGCGGCGGCTGAACGCGGCGGCGGCTGAACGCGGCGGCGGCTGAACGCGGCGGCGGCTGAACGCGGCGGCGGCTGAACGCGGCGGCGGCTGAACGCGGCGGCGGCTGAACGCGGCGGCTGAACGCGGGAATAGTCCAACTGATTATTGGCTTGTCAACACGACGTTTTGGAGCCTTTATGGTTTATTATATTGTGTTTCTATGGAGATGATTTTCGTCTCTAAAGTGGAAGAATAAATATCCACATATTAATTTAAAAAGCTTTTATTTCTGAATGTTTCACATCTAATATTCCAGAATAAAACTGATTTATGTTGAATAAGTAACTAAAATCAGACGATTGACATGTGGACGAAGAGTGTACTGGTTTTACTGGGTTCTTCCTGGTTTCCATCAGCAGCGAGGCACTAGCGGTGAGCGGCGGCCGGATCCTCCCCGCAGGGACTGAGGAACTCGTCCATCCCAGCATGCATCAGCGGGACGGAAATGTCGTCCATGTTTGGCAGCACAAACACTTTCTGAGCAGGAAACAGAGCAAAGCAAAGGAAACATGAGGACTCGGATCAGAACAAGAGGAGGTTTTTATCTTCCTCACCTGGAACTCGTCCTGGAGCTTCTTCTCGATCCAGTCGCTCACCGGGCAGAAGCTCAGCTCCCGCTGCCCCAGCTTGGGGCAAACATGCAGGTCCAGTTTGGGCGGCGCGCAGAAGCTGTACCTGCAGAGGAGACGGAGGAAACGGGTCTGAGACCGGAATGCTGCAAAAACCACAGGATGGAAGGAAAAGGGAGAAAATGATTTCACATGATGCAGATTGTAATCAGATTATGATTGGATTGTGATCAGATTATGATCAGATTGTGATCAGATTATGATCAGATCGTGATCAGATTGTGATCAGATTATGATCAGATCGTGATCAGATTGTGATCAGATCATTGATCTCTGGTCACTTCATGTTCAGCTGGAGGTTTTTTACAGGAAGTCGATGAAGCTGCGGCTGCTGCGCCGTCAGGCTGTTGAAAGTTGAGCCTCAACATTAAAGATGAAGAATCAGCTTCTTGACACAATTTTAACTATATTTTTAGGAAAACTAAAAATGGCTCCTCCGTCTTTCCAAAAGCAGTAAAGATTTTATGAATGTGATTCTGCAGCCGGAGTATTGAGTTTGTGTGTGAAGCTCTTCCTCTGTTCCTCCTGGACACACAGCTAGGAGGCGCTGTGTAAACATTCACCACTTGGTGATAATGTAAACAAAATTTTAATATTCGCAAAACAAGCTGCTAGTCTTTGAGACTGGGTGACCTTTAACCCCAGGGCAGGGCAGGGCAGGGCAGGCCCTCTCAGCAACCCAGGAAGGTTTAAATCCTCCTCTCCATCGTCTGCATGTGTCTGCCGTACCAGATCCTGTCAGTAGGGGGCGCTGGGATGTTGACCACCAGCGTGCCGGACAGTTCCCGGACCTCCACCGACAGCAACAGCGGCGTGTTGGACAAATCCTCAAACTTCCTCCTGATGAACTCGCTCTCCGCCGCTCGCTGGAAACACTTGGATTTGGTGATTTTGTCCACAAATCTTAAAATCTTCCTCCCGGTTCTTCCTCCGCCAGCCCTGCGGAACACCAGCCGGGTCAGAGGAGGAGCAGGACAAACTTCACCGATTTCACCTTTTATGAAAATGATTTCAGAAAGTATTCACACACTGAGGTTTATGTATTGATTGATTGTTGCTTAATAAAAACCTGAAAAATGTGGAGAGCACCTTTCACTCTGTTACCCCAAAATAAATCAGAGCTGAGACTGGGTAGAAAACCAGAGGTCAGGGGTCAGCAACCTTTTTCATTCAAAATGAATATATGACATACAGCTGCAGAAACAGATGAGCTTATTTCTGTCCATTTCACCTTTTATAAATCACAAACTTGTTTTATTTGTTTTAAGAGCCACGTGATTACAGCAGAACGTGGCCTAGTCAAAGTCCAGTCCCTCCAATCTCACTGCTGCTCTTCTATTTTGCTAAGAAAACTGGCAAAAATGACAAGTGCAGGGTGATCCAGAAACACTGCATATATATGCACTCCACACTAATAGGATTTTGCGGTAATAAAATTAGAGAATGTGGTTTTTCTGTTTCAGTGAGTCGGCGTGTGATGGTTTCTGGCTTTAGCCCGGGAGCAGCAGCGTGACAGTGTGTGTTTACCCTTCGGGGGGCGCCACTGAGCCTTTCTCCCCGGATGGACAGTGAGACTCCGACAGCAGCAGCTCCTCTTCGTCAGAAGAAGCAGCGCTGGACGACTCTTCATCGCTGTCCGCCAACACGCTGAGGACGGGCCTGCAGCTAAAGACCACAGGCAACAGCCAATCAGAGGCCAGCAGCAGGGGAGACTGGCCAATCAGACGCCAGCAGGAGTCAGACACAACGATTAATATTTATGTTTCAAAACTTCCTGTTTCTGAAAAAAAAGCAGCCGAATCGTCATAAAACAAAAAACCAGAGATGCTTGAAAACAGCCTCAATACAGGAATGAGTGTGTGTCTCTGTGTGTGTGTGTGTGTCTCTGTGTGTGTGTGTGTGTGTCTCTGTGTCTGTGTGTCTCTGTGTGTGTGTGTGTGTGTGTGTGTGTCTGTGTGTGTGTGTGTGTGTGTGTGTGTGTGTGTGTCTGTGTGTGTGTGTGTGTGTGTGTGTGACTGTGTGTGTGTGTGTGTGTGTGTGTGTGTGTCTCTGTGTCTGTGTGTCTCTGTGTGTGTGTGTGTGTGTGTGTGTGTGTGTGTGTGTGTGTGTGTGTCTCTGTGTCTGTGTGTCTCTGTGTGTGTGTGTGTGTGTGTGTGTGTGTCTGTGTGTGTGTGTGTGTGTGTGTGTGTGTGTGTGTGTCTGTGTGTGTGTGTGTGTGTGTCTCTGTGTGTCTCTGTGTGTGTGCCTGTGTGTCTCTGTGTGTGTGTGTCTGTGTGTGTGTGTGTCTCTGTGTGTGTGTGTCTCTGTGTGTGTGTGTGTGTGTGTGTCTCTGTGTGTGTGTGTCTCTGTGTGTGTGTGTGTGTGTGTGTGTGTGTGTGTCTCTGTGTGTGTGTGTGTCTGTGTGTGGGGGTGTGTGTGTGTGTGTGTGTGTCTGTGTGTGTGTCTCTGTGTGTGTGTGTGTCTCTGTGGTGTGTGTGTGTGTGTGTGGGGGTGTGTGTGTGTGTGTGTGTGTCTCTGTGTGTGTGTGTGTGTGTCTCTGTGTGTGTGCCTGTGTGTCTCTCTCTGTGTGTGTCTGTGTGTGTGTGTGTCTGTGTGTGTGTGTGTCTCTGTGTGTGTGTGTCTCTGTGTGTGTGTGTCTGTGTGTGTGTGCCTGTGTGTCTCTGTGTGTGTGTGTGTCTGTGTGTGGGGGTGTGTGTGTGTGTGTGTGTGTGTCTCTGTGTGTGTGTGTCTCTGTGTGTGTGTGTGTGTGTGTCTCTGTGTGTGTGTGTGTCTGTGTGTGGGGTGTGGGGGTGTGTGTCTGTGTGTGTCTGTGTGTGTGTGTGTGTCTCTGTGTGTGTGTGTGTGTGTGTGTGTGTGTGTGTGTGTGTCTGTGTGTCTCTGTGTGTGTGTGTGTGTCTGTGTGTCTCTGTGGTGTGTGTGTGTGTGTGTGTGTCTCTGTGTGTGTGTGTGTCTGTGTGTCTCTGTGTGTGTGTGTGTGTGTGTCTGTGTGTCTCTGTGTGTGTGTGTGTGTGTCTGTGTGTCTCTGTGTGTGTGTGTGTGTGTGTGTGTGTGTGTGTGTGTGTGTGTGTGTGTGTGTGTGTGTGTGTGTGTGACCTGGGGCCTCCAGCTTCGGGGCCGCTCTGCACCGTCTCCTCTCTGCTCTCTTTGCCCAGCTTGGTCAGGTTGAACTTGGTCTGCAGCGTCATCTGCAGGTTCCCGGTGTAAACCAGCTGGAGCTGCACCCACAGGCCTGCAGGGGGCGCACAAAGCAGCTCAACACCAAACTGACAAGACAGGCCAAAGGTCATGGTGCTTAATCTGATCCCGGGTCTGGCTGAGAAGATCGGGTCAGAATCATCTCAATCCTTTCCCTTTCTTTAGAAGCTGAAGGAGAAGGGAAGATCTGGTGGAAGGATGACCTCTGGATACTCCGTATAAGGCCACTGACTTTTATATTTATCAGAGTTGGAATTAGATTAAAATATGAATCTGGTTAATTGCAGATTCTGTAAGTAATTAAGCATCTATGATCCTTTAAATTTCAATTCTCTTTTTTTCTGATAAATTATTGAATGAATATGATCAGATCTGAACATAAAATATTTCTGGTTTTTAATCTTCAGGTTGTTGTAGGATTAGCTGCTACACGTTACCATTCAGATGCTATTTTAGGCTTGCATAGCTTTGCTGATAGGCTAACTGCTGTTAGCACAAAAACAGTGTTTTCCATCGTCCAATCAGATCGTTTAGAAGCAGAAACGAACTGAGAATCAGCTTCCATTGCTGCTGTTAGCGATGTAGCTTTAGCATCTTCATGGTTTTAGGCAGAATCTTAATGTGTAAAATAGAATAAACAACCAATTGCATTTGATCCAATTGGCTTGCAGTGTGTTAAATGTATTCAGTGGCCTTATTGCTTTTTATTTTCCCAAAATGACTGTAGTAATGCTGTGAACCCAGCAGCCAGCAGGGGGCAGTCTGACTCCTGGTGGAGAGGGATTAAAAAACACTCAGAAGTGGAGAGGAACCAGACAGAAAACAGGATGGACAGATTTAGACGTTTCAGAACAAAATGCGTTAACATTTAACTAATCAAATACATTGAAGTGTTGGCATCTTCTGAGGCTGAGCTGACCTCTGTGGTTGACCTCTGGCCTGGAGGCGGCCATGATGTGTGGCATGCTGCAGCCCATGTCCAGCTCGGTCAGCGTCAGCTCGTTCATGAAGTAAGGCAGCTGCAGGAAGAGGAAGCCGTCAGTTTCTGACGTATCGATACGTTTCTGACGTATCGATGCTTGGCAGCCTCACTCTGATTCTGCTCAGCTTCTTTTGGATCTTATAGGCGACGGCGTCGGCCCACTGCTTCTCTCGCAGGAAGTCCCAGAAGATCCGGCCAATCAGAGCATTGACCCAGGAGGTGGGACCATCTCCGGGGGGCGTGGCCTGATTGCAGGTACACTGAGAAAGAAAGCAGAGCCAAGAGTCGCTCCAGATCCATTCACAGGAAATAAAATCTCTTCTAGCTTACGGTGGTGTTAGCCTTGGGGCTAGCCTCTGCGCGGCTAGCCCCGGGGCTGCATGGGGGCGTGGCCTCGTGTGCAGCCAGGAGGCGGGCCATGTAGCTGTGATAGTCGAGTGCAGAAAGACCCCCGGTGGTGCTGCAGGGAAGTGCAGGACCGAAGGAGGCTGTAGGCGTGGTGGGCGTGGCGGGCGTGGCGCTGTCGTCGTCGCTGCTGCTGGGGCCTCGGCTCCTGGGGACGGGGACGCTCTGGGACGGAGTGCCTGAAGGACAGAGATCTGCTGCAGAGAAAGCGAGTTTCTGGATGTTACCTCAGACAGGAGCAGAGGTTCCCAACATGAGGGCCGCAAAATGATTTCTGCACGGAAACCATCAGGTGGATCCACAAATGATCTTAGTATTTTAGGCTGAGTCAGATTCAGCATCATGGGAGACCAGGAACCATCAGTTTAGAAACCTGGTTTGTGTTACAGCGCCACCGACTGGCCTGGCAGACCTACTGCAGCACTTTGTCTCATTTTACCTCATAAACCGTAAATAAACCGTCTCATTATGAATCATAGTGATGTGTATGGAGGCCCAAAAGAGACAAATTAGACAATACATTATGAAATAAATAAGTATATCATTAAATGTCTGACTGAATAATGTAATATACTTTCTGAATGATACAATATAATTATTTCACTGTTTAATGAAATGGGGTGAAATTACATATTTTTTGAGAAACCTGGTTTCTGGCAAACATTTGATAAGAAATGCAGATTTGATTACAATATAATAATATCACATTAACCCAGCCTTTATTTGAGTCAATTAATATGTGAGGAAATTATTTGCACCCTTAATAATTCCTATAAAATCTGAAATCTTTCATTTTAATCTGAGGTGAAATTGAGCCTGTTTTTCTGTGGATCAACCACATTGTCCTCATCTGTCGGAGCCATTTTCCACTTCCTGGTTTCTTCCTGGCTTTTCATGTTCAGTTCATCAGTTTTAATCTTCCTGATGGTTTTGCTCTGTTCTTTAGTATTTTAGGTTTTTCTGTTCTGCAGCTGATTATTCTCTGAAGAATCCAGGTAAATTAAAAAAATTATCTTATCTTTACATTAGTGGCTTTATCTAACTAAATATTTAGATTGAAGCAAAACATTTATATTAGGATTAATTTTTAGTTTACATACTAAATGTTGAGCTTCCCAACTAAATATTTAATTTGAAAGTTACATTTATTTCCGAATGAAAAAGTGAAAATGATCCTCCATGTTTCTCTTGTCCATATTTAACTATATTACTGCTGTTAATCTCTGACTGTGTGACTTTACCAACACCCGACCCGCTTCCCGACCCGCTTCCCGACCCGCTGCAGTATTTGGACTCTCAGTAGTTCTGGTTCTGTCAGCATTTATTCCTGAGGATGATTTCCCAGGAGACTTTCTGCTCTTTTTGTGTCCAGAACTGGAGGCGTTTGTTACCGGGTCGTTTGGACCGGCCGGGGCTCGGCCCGTCCCGGATCGCAGACGCCAGCAGGAGATGGCGGAACCACTCCTCCTTCTCCCGGCCCGTCCTTCCGAACAGGTAGAGCGCAGGCGGGGCGGCGCCAGGTTGAGTGGAGGAAGTCTGTGCCGGATCAGAACCTAGGTTCTGTTCTGACCCGGTTCCGTCCTCCTCTGCTCCAAGCTGGATGCAGATGGGATACTTGGGGTTCCAGACTCTCTTCCGAGCCAGCGCCGCCGGCAGGAGGAAGACCTTCAGGAAGGAGGCATCATGATGAAGAACCAGACCCATCAGAACCAGAACCAGACCCATCAGAACCAGAACCACATGTTTACCTGTGGAACTCTGCAGTAAAACAAAAACTTTTTCTGCTTTGATTTCTGAATGAATATAATCACCTTATTTCTGATTTTTGTCTGTTATCAGATTTAAATGTTTTTGTCTTCAAAGCTTTTTATTTCTGCTTGTTTTGAAAATGATGATTCATAAAAACGGTGATTAAATAAATAAGCTAATACAGAGGCATACATTTGTCTCTGTGTAATACAATCACTGCCAGCATTTATTCATTTACAATATTTCTCATCTTTTGCTTATTAGTCGAGTTTCTTTTTACAGTTCTGTATTATCATTCTGGCAGGATTGGCTCTCCATAGTTACTGCCTCACTTTTCCATCAGTCAGTTGAATTTCCGGCTCCTGAACGCGGAGCAGGAATCTGCATTAAGAAAGAGAAGTGAAGTGAAACGTTCAGGTCTTACTTTGCTCTCTGCCAGCTGGAAGCAGCGCGTCTTGATGAAGCTGACTTCCTGCGGCGGGTCGTCGCCGCGCACGGTGCGGCGCCTGATGTTGCAGCGTGGGTAATCCAGCCGGAGGCTGCAGCCCTGCAGCGTGGCGAACACGGAGTGAGTCAGAGCCGGGTGGAAGATTTCTGGGTCGTAATCCTGGATCTCGTTCATCCAACCCTGAAGGCGACAGCAGGTTGAAGAGCTGCTGAGCCTCAGGAAGCTGCTGAGCAGGTCAATCATCATGAGAATGTTTATGATTACAATTATAATAATAGTGATGAACATGATAGTAGCTCTGTTGGCTCTGCTGACTGGATCACTATTCCTCCAAAAGCAAAGGAGGAGGATCAGCAGAGCAACCGGTGATGTCACTGTGGAATATCAACTCTGCTGCCCAATGAGCTGCTAGCATGTTAGCATGAGACCAGGCAGTCTTCAGTCAGAGGCCTCTGCAGACTCGCTGAAACATTGACTGCTACAGGAGCCCCTTCCTGCTCTCAGCAATAAACTTGGAGGATCTAAAAACATTTAGTTTCCCTTTGGGCGACGTAACGGATCAGCTGCGTTAGACGAGCATGAAGCTAAAACAAACCCAGACGATAAAAAGATTAAAAAGGACTTGAAACTTTTCTGAGTTTGGAGCTTTCAACCAGGACAGAGATTATCCTTCTACAGCGTTTTCATCCTCCATGGAGCTGCCGATGACGACCTCTGACCTCCTCCTCCAGCCTCTGAGGCCTGCTGCAGCCGGCTGTCGGGCTCAGTCAGAAAGAGCCGCTCCGGTTCTGACGGGCCTGGCTGGACCCGGGCGCCTGATGTTCTGGACTCGCGTTGCTTTAATAAAACTTGTGATGGAGGACGGGAAGCGGCCCGGCGCTCCCCTCAGATAACAGCAGCGCGGTTCTGTTCAGGTTGAGTTCTGGTCCTGGAGATGAAATGTTTGTAACCAGAACCAGATTGTTGGTGTTCATGCAGCCTGAATCCACTGCAGACCTTCGGTTCTGTTCAACCTCCAGCAGATGTGACCTCTGATGACCTCTGGTATGAAAACTTGTGACCCGACCTTCAGTTTAATCAGCAGGAGACGAAAAGAAACAAAGTCGAATAAAAAGATCCAAGTTATGAGTTTTCTGTGAATCTGTTCCTTCAGTGTTTTTGGATGACATGTCTGAAAATGTAATAACAGATGATTTATGATCTCAGCTGCATATGAGAATCTGAAATCAGAGGCAGAAGGACCAAAGCGGCAAAAATTAGCAATGATTTCATTTTCCTGCAATAAGAGGAAAAATGGGATTCATTTTTAGGTCTTATTCATTTATTCACTTCTAAATGTCATATTTTCAAACTAAATATGTGAATCTACTTGCCAATAAGCAAAAGTAGCTTTTCAAAATAAAAGTGGAGTTGCTGCTGATGCAACATGTTGCTGAACTGCATTTTGTTTTCAGCTGAAATGCTGAAACAAAGACAGAGATGACATGAAGAGACAGCTATTTTGGTAGTCCACTTCCTGGTAGCAGTAGGTGAACTACTGCTACCAGGAAGTGGTAGCTCATCGTCCTCCAATACTTTCATCACTTGTCTGAGAAGACAAACATTATTCTGAGCCAGAGAGGCACAGAATGAATAGCATGATGATGAGTGTCGGACTGCGGGGGTGGGGGGTTTCACTCGAACAGCAAATGTTGAGCAAAAGGCTTCGGTCCAAACTCAACCTGTGACATTTAGAGCAGCAGTTTGTGAGAATGTGAGCCATGAATCCAGACAGTGGGAGGAAGTTCGGGGAGGAAGTTCGGGAAGGAAGTTCGGGAAGGAAGTTCGGGGAGGAAGTTCGGCCTGTAGCCGGCAGCCCGCCTACCTGCAGGGCGCCGGGCTCCGCGCTGGAGCCGCCCGGGAACCGAACCGCCGCGGGTCTGTGCGCCTCAGCCGAGCCGGACGAACCGAGCCGCACGAGGAACAGGCCGAGCAGGAAGCCCAGAGCCAGGCCCAACGCCAGGCCCGACACGTACGGGCCCACAGGAAGCACGAAGTATCCGTAGGACAGAACCGCCACGCAGAGGAGACTCATGCGTGGCGGAGGCTGAGGATCCGGTCCGGACCCGGAAGTGTTCGCTGCTGGAGCTCCAGGCGGCCTCCCGGCCCCGCTGGGAGCTTCAATGGCGAACACCTGCATCGTGTCATCATCATGGCATATTTCCAGCTCCGGGTCTCTGCGGCGATCAGCGGGCCGCGCGTCGCGACGAGCGGGCCGCCCGCAGGGCCGCGCGCCCACCGACGGCCAGTCCAACACGGGCAGTACGTCTCCATCTGGTCTCCTTGCGGTCCCCGCCGGAGACTCTGGCAGGACGGGGTCCAGGACGGGGTCCAGGACGGGGTCATGGCCGCCGTCCCTCCCCCGCTGAGCCGCCGCGGCCCTGCCCTGCTGCTTGGGGCTTCCTGCGCCGTCTTCCCCCAGGATCCTGCTGAACATGCAGCTCAGAGGCTCATGCATGGCCTCCGACAGCTTCCTCTTCGTGTCCTCCACCTTGAAGAAGCCCCCCCGCAGGCCCTCCGCGCTGGGGGACGGCGGGGCCGTGCGGGAGTCCCCGCCGCGCCCAGGTTTGGTTTGGGTCAGCTGTTTCCACAGGTGGAGGTTGAGACGGGAGTCCGATCTGGACTGAGACACTTCCGGCTCCGAGTGGGACAGCTCCGTGGAGATGGACTTCACCAGGCTGAGGAGAGGCTTGGGTCTCAGGGTGGAGCCGTCTTTCGGCTCAAGCTCCGTGGAGAGCGACTTGACGAGGCCGGCCGAGGGCCGCGGGCCTGGGGAGAGGAAGCTAGGGGGCGCTGCAGAGCAGTTCCCCGGGGAACCAGGCAATGACGGGGAGAGAGGAACATAGAAGTTCTGGGACTTCAAGCCTCTGTCGTCCTCTGTAGGAAGCGGCTTCTCCTCGCCGTGCTCCAGGGGGAAGATGAGCTCATCGTCCTCCAAGCTGTCCCACTCCCCTTCGGTGCCGGTCAGATGGATCACGATCCCCCGCGACTGGTGAGGGTCATGAAAAGACCTGCTGCCCTCGCCTGTGTCCTTCCTGCCTCCTCCCTCCCCGCTTTTCCCATCATCCGCCATTTCTCTGCTTCGCATGTCCAAACCTGTGGGTCAGCAGAAGACAAACCCGGTCAGCAGTCAGAGACCAAGGACTGCTTCTCTCACTCACTTCTGCAAAAAGCACCAACCAGGCATTAACTTGTGTCTGAATGCAGCCAACTCCAGACTGATGAGCTTCAGGCTCAGTTTCCCTCTGAAGCTGGGACAACTGGGACAACTGGGACAACTGGGGCAACTGGGACAACTGGGACAACTGGGGCAACTGGGGCAACTGGGACAACTGGGGCAACTGGGACAACTGGGGCAACTGGGGCAACTGGGACAACTGGGGCAACTGGGACAACTGGGGCAACTGGGACAACTGGGGCAACTGGGACAACTGGGACAACTGGGACAACTGGGACAACTGGGGCAACTGGGACAACTGGGACAACTGGGGCAACTGGGACAACTGGGGCAACTGGGACAACTGGGACAACTGGGGCAACTGGGACAACTGGGACAACTGGGAACTGGGCAACTGGGACAACTGGGGCAACTGGGACAACTGGGACAACTGGGGCAACTGGGACAACTGGGACAACTGGGGCAACTGGGACAACTGGGGCAACTGGGACAACTGGGACAACTGGGGCAACTGGGACAACTGGGACAACTGGGGCAACTGGGACAACTGGGGCAACTGGGACAACTGGGACAACTGGGGCAACTGGGACAACTGGGGCAACTGGGACAACTGGGACAACTGGGGCAACTGGGACAACTGGGACAACTGGGACAACTGGGGCAACTGGGACAACTGGGGCAACTGGGGCAACTGGGACAACTGGGGCAACTGGGACAACTGGGACAACTGGGGCAACTGGGACAACTGGGACAACTGGGGCAACTGGGGCAACTGGGACAACTGGGACAACTGGGGCAACTGGGACAACTGGGACAACTGGGGCAACTGGGACAACTGGGGCAACTGGGACAACTGGGACAACTGGGGCAACTGGGACAACTGGGGCAACTGGGACAACTGGGGCAACTGGGACAACTGGGGCAACTGGGACAACTGGGACAACTGGGACAACTGGGGCAACTGGGACAACTGGGGCAACTGGGACAACTGGGGCAACTGGGACAACTGGGGCAACTGGGACAACTGGGACAACTGGGGCAACTGGGACAACTGGGACAACTGGGGCAACTGGGACAACTGGGGCAACTGGGACAAGTGGGGCAACTGGGACAAGTGGGGCAACTGGGACAACTGGGACAACTGGGGCAACTGGGACAACTGGGGCAACTGGGGCAACTGGGACAACTGGGACAACTGGGGCAACTGGGACAACTGGGGCAACTGGGACAACTGGGGCAACTGGGACAACTGGGGCAACTGGGACAAGTGGGGCAACTGGGACAACTGGGGCAACTGGGACAACTGGGGCAACTGGGACAACTGGGACAACTGGGGCAACTGGGACAACTGGGACAACTGGGGCAACTGGGACAACTGGGGCAACTGGGACAACTGGGCCTGGAGTTTGATCCAAACGTCTGATTCAGACTCATTCTTCATATTGAGGCAGGAAATGTCAATAACGTTTGAATGTTTAGTGATGAAGTGAGGAGAAGCTGAATGGAGGCCGATCAAACATTTAAAAACAGAAACTGTGAGTCAGAAAAGCAGACATGAGTTTTGCTGCTGGTCAAATGATCAGCGGCTCATTTCCCGTCACGACTTAAAGCGTCTGGAATCCTGGACCTGATCGCTGCTGTTTCCAGCCGAGAGGAAACCGCAGCGATCAGAGCCGCCGTGGCTGCAGCTCTGGATGCAAGTTAACCCGACTTCCAACTGATCGCATTTACGTAACGGCATTAAAAAGCTGCGCGGCACAATGTGAACCAAGCAGCTGGTGGAGTCGCTATAATCTCTTCTCCCAACATGGAGGAGGGGAAGAGCCTGAGGGCCGGGCTGAGTCCCAGAGCGCCCCCTGGTGGGGCGGGAAGCTGCAGCACCAGAACCACTGAGCCACCGTTTCGTTTCCTGAGCGCTAAACCGGAGAAGCTGCTGCCGGTTTCTTACCCCTAACCCTTCTTTATCCACTCCTGCTCTGAACGCTCACAGCCACCAACAAACCCAGATTACGGTTAAATCAGGATTTTACTGTAAAATCTGACAAATCATCCAGCAGGATTAGGAGCTAAAGCTGATTCCCATCAACTTTCCATCCTGAGTCTGCAGGTCGGAGCGGCTGCAGCTCAATCAGCGTTTACTTATTTATGCTCTACATTATGCATGCATCTGTTGAAGCAGCTCTGGTCGGGTTCTGGTTCTGGTCGGGTTCTGTCTGGGTCCTGGTCCTGGTTCTGGTCCGGTTCTGGGTCCTGGTTCTGGTCGGGTTCTGGTCGGGTCCTGGTTCTGGTCGGGTTCTGTCTGGGTCCTGGTTCTGGTCGGGTCCTGGTTCTGGTCCGGTTCTGGGTCCTGGTTCTGGTTCTGGTCGGGTCCTGGTTCTGGTCGGGTTCTGGTTCTGGTTGGGTCCTGGTTCTGGTCGAGTCCTGGTTCTGGTCGGGTCCTGGTTCTGGTCGGGTCCTGGTTCTGGTCGGGTTCTGTCTGGGTCCTGGTTCTGGTCGGGTCCTGGTTCTGGTCGGGTTCTGGTTGGGTTCTGGTTCTGGTCGGGTCCTGGTTCTGGTCGGGTCCTGGTTCTGGTCCGGTTCTGGGTCCTGGTTCTGGTTCTGGTCGGGTTCTGTCTGGGTCCTGGTTCTGGTTCTGGGTCCTGGTTCTGGTCGGGTTCTGGTTCTGGTCGGGTCCTGGTTCTGGTCGGGTTCTGTCTGGGTCCTGGTTCTGGTCGGGTTCTGGTTCTGGTCGGGTTCTGTCTGGGTCCTGGTCCTGGTTCTGGTCCGGTTCTGGGTCCTGGTTCTGGTCGGGTTCTGGTCGGGTCCTGGTTCTGGTCGGGTTCTGTCTGGGTCCTGGTTCTGGTCGGGTCCTGGTTCTGGTCCGGTTCTGGGTCCTGGTTCTGGTTCTGGTCGGGTCCTGGTTCTGGTCGGGTTCTGGTTCTGGTTGGGTCCTGGTTCTGGTCGAGTCCTGGTTCTGGTCGGGTCCTGGTTCTGGTCGGGTCCTGGTTCTGGTCGGGTTCTGTCTGGGTCCTGGTTCTGGTCGGGTCCTGGTTCTGGTCGGGTTCTGGTTGGGTTCTGGTTCTGGTCGGGTCCTGGTTCTGGTCGGGTCCTGGTTCTGGTCCGGTTCTGGTCCTGGTTCTGGTTCTGGTCGGGTTCTGTCTGGGTCCTGGTTCTGGTTCTGGGTCCTGGTTCTGGTCGGGTTCTGGTTCTGGTCGGGTCCTGGTTCTGGTCGGGTTCTGTCTGGGTCCTGGTTCTGGTCGGGTTCTGGTTCTGGTCGGGTTCTGTCTGGGTCCTGGTTCTGGTTCTGGGTCCTGGTTCTGGTCGGGTCCTGGTTCTGGTCGGGTCCTGGTTCTGGTCGGGTTCTGGTTGGGTTCTGGTTCTGGTCGGGTCCTGGTTCTGGTCGGGTTCTGGTTCTGGTTGGGTCCTGGTTCTGGTCGGGTCCTGGTTCTGGTCCGGTTCTGGGTCCTGGTTCTGGTTCTGGTCGGGTCCTGGTTCTGGTCGGGTTCTGGTTCTGGTTGGGTCCTGGTTCTGGTCGAGTCCTGGTTCTGGTCGGGTCCTGGTTCTGGTCGGGTCCTGGTTCTGGTCGGGTTCTGTCTGGGTCCTGGTTCTGGTCGGGTCCTGGTTCTGGTCGGGTTCTGGTTGGGTTCTGGTTCTGGTCGGGTCCTGGTTCTGGTCGGGTCCTGGTTCTGGTCCGGTTCTGGGTCCTGGTTCTGGTTCTGGTCGGGTTCTGTCTGGGTCCTGGTTCTGGTTCTGGGTCCTGGTTCTGGTCGGGTTCTGGTTCTGGTCGGGTCCTGGTTCTGGTCGGGTTCTGTCTGGGTCCTGGTTCTGGTCGGGTTCTGGTTCTGGTCGGGTTCTGTCTGGGTCCTGGTTCTGGTTCTGGTCCTGGTTCTGGTCGGGTCCTGGTTCTGGTCGGGTCCTGGTTCTGGTCGGGTTCTGGTTGGGTTCTGGTTCTGGTCGGGTCCTGGTTCTGGTCGGGTTCTGGTTCTGGTTGGGTCCTGGTTCTGGTCGGGTCCTGGTTCTGGTCGGGTTCTGTCTGGGTCCTGGTTCTGGTCGGGTCCTGGTTCTGGTCCGGTTCTGGGTCCTGGTTCTGGTTCTGGTCGGGTTCTGTCTGGGTCCTGGTTCTGGTTCTGGGTCCTGGTTCTGGTCGGGTTCTGGTTCTGGTCGGGTCCTGTCTGGGTCCTGGTTCTGGTCGGGTCCTGGTTCTGGTCGGGTCCTGGTTCTGGTCGGGTCCTGGTTCTGGTCGGGTTCTGTCTGGGTCCTGGTTCTGGTCGGGTCGGGTTCTGGTTCTGGTCGGGTCCTGGTTCTGGTCGGGTTCTGTCTGGGTCCTGGTTCTGGTTCTGGTCCGGTTCTGGGTCCTGGTTCTGGTCGGGTTCTGGTCGGGTCCTGGTTCTGGTCCGGTTCTGGGTCCTGGTTCTGGTTCTGGTCGGGTCCTGGTTCTGGTCCGGTTCTGGGTCCTGGTTCTGGTTCTGGTCGGGTCCTGGTTCTGGTCGGGTCCTGGTTCTGGTCGGGTTCTGGTCGGGTTCTGGTTCTGGTTGGGTCCTGGTTCTGGTCGGGTCCTGGTTCTGGTCCGGTTCTGGGTCCTGGTTCTGGTTCTGGTCGGGTCCTGGTTCTGTCTGGGTCCTGGTTCTGGTCTGGTTCTGGTTCTGGTCGGGTCCTGGTTCTGGTTCTGGTTCTGGTCGGGTCCTGGTTCTGTCTGGGTCCTGGTTCTGGTCCTGGTCCTGGTTCTGGTCCGGTTCTGGGTCCTGGTTCTGGTTCTGGTCGGGTCCTGGTTCTGGTCGGGTTCTTGGTCCTGGTTCTGGTTCTGGTCCGGTTCTGGGTCCTGGTTCTGGTCGGGTTCTGTCTGGGTCCTGGTTCTGGTCGGGTCCTGGTTCTGGTCGGGTTCTGGTTCTGGTCGGGTTCTGGTCGGGTTCTGGTTCTGGTCGGGTTCTGGTTCTGGTCGGGTCCTGGTTCTGGTCGGGTCCTGGTTCTGGTTGGGTCCTGGTTCTGGTCGGGTCCTGGTTCTGGTTGGGTCCTGGTTCTGGTCGGGTCCTGGTTCTGGTCGGGTTCTGTCTGGGTCCTGGTTCTGGTCGGGTTCTGGTTCTGTCTGGGTCCTGGTTCTGGTCGGGTCCTGGTTCTGGTCCGGTTCTGGGTCCTGGTCCTGGTTCTGGTCGGGTCCTGGTTCTGGTCCGGTTCTGGGTCCTGGTCCTGGTTCTGGTCGGGTCCTGGTTCTGGTCCGGTTCTGGGTCCTGGTTCTGGTTCTGGTCGGGTCCTGGTTCTGGTCGGGTTCTGTCTGGGTCCTGGTTCTGGTCGGGTTCTGGTTCTGGTCGGGTCCTGGTCCTGGTTCTGGTCCGGTTCTGGTTCTGGTTCTGGGTCCTGGTTCTGGTCCGGTTCTGGCTCTGGGTCCTGGTTCTGGTCGGGTCCTGGTTCTGTCTGGGTCCTGGTTCTGGTCGGGTCCTGGTTCTGGTCCGGTTCTGGGTCCTGGTTCTGGTTCTGGTCGGGTCCTGGTTCTGGTCCGGTTCTGGGTCCTGGTTCTGGTTCTGGTTGGTTCCTGGTTCTGGTCGGGTCCTGGTTCTGGTCGGGTTTTGTCTGGGTCCTGGTTCTGGTCGGGTTCTGGTCGGGTTCTGGTTCTGGTCGGGTCCTGTTTCTGGTCGGGTCCTGGTTCTGGTCGGGTCCTGGTTCTGGTCGGGTTCTGGTTCTGGTCGGGTTCTGGTTCTGGTCGGGTTCTGGTCGGGTTCTGGTTCTGGTCGGGTCCTGTTTCTGGTCGGGTCCTGGTTGTGGTCGGGTCCTGGTTCTGGTCGGGTTCTGGTCGGGTTCTGGTTCTGGTCGGGTTCTGGTTCTGGTCGGGTCCTGGTTCTGGTCCGGTTCTGGGTCCTGGTTCTGGTCGGGTCCTGGTTCTGGTCGGGTTCTGGTTCTGGTCGGGTTCTGGTTCTGGTCGGGTTCTGGTTCTGGTCGGGTTCTGGTTCTGGTCGGGTTCTGGTTCTGGTCGGGTTCTGGTTCTGGTCGGGTCCTGGTTCTGGTCGGGTCCTGGTTCTGGTCGGGTCCTGGTTCTGGTCGGGTTCTGGTTCTGGTCGGGTCCTGGTTCTGGTCGGGTTCTGGTCGGGTTCTGGTTCTGGTCGGGTTCTGGTTCTGGTCGGGTCCTGGTTCTGGTCCGGTTCTGGGTCCTGGTTCTGGTCGGGTCCTGGTTCTGGTCGGGTCCTGGTTCTGGTCGGGTTCTGGTTCTGGTCGGGTTCTGGTCGGGTTCTGGTTCTGGTCGGGTTCTGGTTCTGGTCGGGTCCTGGTTCTGGTCGGGTCCTGGTTCTGGTCGGGTTCTGGTTCTGTCTGGGTCCTGGTTCTGGTCGGGTTCTGGTCGGGTTCTGGTTCTGGTCGGGTCCTGGTTCTGGTCGGGTCCTGGTTCTGGTCGGGTCCTGGTTCTGGTCGGGTTCTGGTTCTGGTCGGGTCCTGGTTCTGGTCGGGTTCTGGTCGGGTTCTGGTTCTGGTCGGGTCCTGGTTCTGGTCGGGTCCTGGTTCTGGTCGGGTCCTGGTTCTGGTCGGGTTCTGGTTCTGGTCGGGTCCTGGTTCTGGTCGGGTTCTGGTTCTGGTCGGGTTCTGGTCGGGTTCTGGTTCTGGTCGGGTTCTGGTCGGGTTCTGGTTCTGGTCGGGTTCTGGTTCTGGTCGGGTCCTGGTTCTGGTCCGGTTCTGGGTCCTGGTTCTGGTCGGGTCCTGGTTCTGGTCGGGTTCTGGTTCTGGTCGGGTCCTGGTTCTGGTCGGGTTCTGGTCGGGTTCTGGTTCTGGTCGGGTTCTGGTTCTGGTCGGGTCCTGGTTCTGGTCCGGTTCTGGGTCCTGGTTCTGGTCGGGTCCTGGTTCTGGTCGGGTCCTGGTTCTGGTCGGGTTCTGGTTCTGGTCGGGTTCTGGTCGGGTTCTGGTTCTGGTCGGGTTCTGGTTCTGGTCGGGTCCTGGTTCTGGTCGGGTCCTGGTTCTGGTCGGGTTCTGGTTCTGTCTGGGTCCTGGTTCTGGTCGGGTTCTGGTCGGGTTCTGGTTCTGGTCGGGTCCTGGTTCTGGTCGGGTTCTGGTTCTGGTCGGGTTCTGGTCGGGTCCTGGTTCTGGTCGGGTCCTGGTTCTGGTCGGGTTTGGTTCTGGTCGGGTCCTGGTTCTGGTTGGGTCCTGGTTCTGGTTGGTTCCTGGTTCTGGTCGGGTCCTGGTTCTGGTCGGGTTTTGTCTGGGTCCTGGTTCTGGTCGGGTTCTGGTTCTGGTTGGGTCCTGGTTCTGGTCGGGTTCTGGTTCTGTCTGGGTATGCCGGCTTCCTCTCATGACTGTTACTGGGTTTACTGGTTCCTGTCAGTGACCTGTGGAGACCCAGCGCCTCACAGGGATCGTCGGTCTAGACTTAATGTAGAAACCGTCCAGCTGACAGAATTAGGAGTTAATCCGGCAGTTTATTAATCTCTAATCTGATTACAAATTCTGGTTAATCACCCTGGAAATTTTCTGCTCGTGTGGGATTCATCACTTCATCAGCAACAATAAATACAATAAATCTGTCAGATTAAAATGTTCTGTTGTTTCTGTCAATATTTCTGGCAGTTTGGAGATAAATTTACCAGAAGCAGATAATCTGATAATCTGATCATTTGTGGAATAATAAACTCCTATTCAGCTGTTTTTAGTTCTGTGTTCATAAATAATCAGGCTTCTTCAGGGCAGCCTCACTAAACTGCAGAGACTAATTATATTTCAGCATATTGTTTGAGTTTATTGATATTTATTGGTGTTTCTCAGCCAAATAGAAAACAGCAACAATCCTGACAATTAACTCTTCATGAACTGGAATTTAATAATTTTCTTAAAAATGTAAATTCTTATGAGAAATCTCCCACAATAATGATAAACGATGCGATGAGCCACGCATGAGCACAATCAATCAATCAATGAAGTGAAATAAATCAATAATTGTAAAATTATTTTAAACAAGGAAAATGTAATGCATAAACTGATGAAGTGATTCCATAATCCATCCATTCATCCTTATCAGGGTGGGGTCGCGGGGTCAGCAGCCTAAGCATGGAGGCCCAGGCTTCCCTCTCCCAGCCTCTAGCTCCAGGCCGGCCGGGATCAGCGTGTCCTGGTTTTCCTCTCCTCCCGGTGGGACCTGAACGCCTCACAGGGATCCTCTCCATGTGGAGGAGCAGCAGCTCTAGTCTGACCCCTCCTGCATGACCGAGCTCCTCACCCCATCTCTAATATCATCATAATGTTTATTATAATGTAGATAAATCTAAACGATCTAACTCAACAAATCAACTGAACGTTTAAACAATAAAATAATTATGAATTTCATATTTAAACATCCAACATAAAATCCTGTAAAATAGTTTTTGACTTCATAATTTCATAATGTAATAAATTATGAGTGAAAACAGAAAGTCCACTTCAGACCAGAACACTCTGAGCGCCGCCTGCTGGTGGAGTTTGGTACTGCGACTTCAGGATCAAGATCAGAAATAGTTTGGCTTTTTGTAAATAAAGCAAGATTTTCATTATTGAAGTGATATTAAATTGACCTTTCAGACATTATTCATATATTTTCCTGATATTTTAATTAGTTAATTAAAGTAATAATTTATGACTTATTCGCAAAGAGCAGAAGTAGGAATGAAAAGTTGAGATCTGTAAAGATGGAGACCTGGACACATCTGTTCATAATAATAATAATTCAGTTTAAAACAAAGCTTTTAATAAGGAGGAATAAAAACGTTTGACTCACCGAGCCTGAAGCTCTGGTTGGTTCTGCTGTTGGTTCCGGTTCCATCTGAGAGGTTCTGGACCAAAATCTCTCTCTCAGCTGTGTGCGCCTGCCAGACTACCAGATGTGTGACGCTGCAGGATAATCCAGATTAAATAATCCAGCTGCTGCCTGCTCTCCTATAGCTGGACGTCTATAGGTTCCACCGCAGCTCCTTATATGGGCGTCTTCCGGTTTACAGCTAAAAGGCCTAATTCAAGATACAGTGTGCAGATTAATTCTAAAATGATTCATATTTTATCATGTTTTATCAACATTTTATGTGATGTACAGTATTGAAATTCTGCATGTGTTTGTTTTGACAAATAAAATGTTGCTTTTATTAAGGAGTGAATATTTTGTGAACCAGCTGTGCAACATTACGTGTTTTCCAGGTTCATAGTTACATTTTATATCACAAGCAGTAACTATATTACCTTCAGTTATTATAAAAATTTTCTAAATATCAAATATATTCTACTTTGTAATTTAAGGCATTGACATTGGGCCTCTGTCTCTTTAAAAGTTCCTGCTGTTTCTGCAGCTCCGCCTCCAGGAAGTCATCCCAACATGGCATCCCATAATATCTCTGTCTGGATGTTCAGGCTCCTCATCCTTCAACTCTTGTTCATTTCCCGTCTTCAGCTCTGACCGGCTTCCTGTTCCCGCAGGAAGACTCGCAGACTTGTGGAGTGTTTTTCCTTTCAGCAGACTTTCCACCTGAGCCATGTTTCCCTGCAGCTCCTCCAGAGTTACTCAGGCCTGTTGATCACTTAATGTTGTTTTAAAAATGTGATAGTTTTGGTTCTTCATTACCTCGTGTGCAGAAATGGGTCAAGAGCTGAAACAGAGGAAATTAAATAATAAATCTCTTCCTCCTTTCTGACCTCTGAACACAAGAGAGAGAGAGAAAAAAAAGAGAGAGAAAAAGAGAGAAAGAGAGAGAGAGAAAAGAGAGAGAGAAAGAGAGAGAGAGAAAAGAGAGAGAGAAAGAGAGAGAGAAAAGAGAGAGAGAAAGAGAGAGAGAAAAGAGAGAGAGAAAGAGAGAGAGAGGGGGGTAAGTTTATTGTGAAGGAATCCATTTCCTGCTGTGGTGAATCCAGGTTTCTGTAGCCTCCAGAGGATCTAAACTTTCCTCCACTGGGAACACAGCGAGCGGCCATCTTTAATTAGCGTGCTTTATGAATGCTTGATGTTTCTGCATGTTTCCCCTGAGCATGATGGGTAGGAATTCATTCTGACTCAATCTGATGTAATGATAAATGATGATGGGTTTAGTTGTTCCTGTTATTCCCATTCAATCAATGGTCTCTGTCTCACCACACACACACACACACCACACACACCACACCCACCCACCCACCCACCCACACACACACACACACACACACACACACACACACACACACACACACACACCCCTCCCGCTGACTCGGGCAGCTGATTAAAAATAGCCCAGCAGGGTCGAGGGCGCTCCAGTGTCCGGGCGCCATGACGCCTCCGTGTGTTAGTCTGAGGTCAGTTTGATCCTACTTGTTTTTAGGAGCTTTTGGTTCTGGTTCCGCTGGTTCTGATTGACGGAAAAAGAAATGGAGGCTTTTTCTGACCAGTTTCTGGAGTTTCACCCCAACCACGGTACCAACATCGTCCTGGACCAGTCGGGAACGCAGGCCACCCGAGTGGAAAGCTTCGCCAACGGGGTTTGCTTCAGCAAACGGCCGCTGAGACCCGGAGAGATCTTCCTGATCGAGATCGAGGAGAAGGAGCTGGGCTGGTGCGGCCACCTGCGGGTTGGCCTGACCGCCCGGGACCCGCACAGCCTGGCCGCGGTCCCCGAATACTCCATCCCGGACCTGACGGAGCTGGGCGACAGCTGGGTGTTCGCCATCACCCGGAACCACAACAAGGTCCTGGAGCCGGAGCTGCGGCTCGCCGGGCGGAGACTGGGACGTGGAGAGGAAGGGGACGAAGGCGGAGGCAGCACCGAACCAGAGACCTTCTTCACGGACTCTCACCTGCACATCGACTCGGTCCGAATCCCCAGAGATAAGCTGGCCGGCCGGAGCCGTCCGGGGCGTTTCAGCCACATCCTCGACGACCTGTACAGGACCAACGCGCTGCCGCCCACCGCGAGACGCAGCAGGATCGGAGTGCTGTACGTACCGAGGAGCAGAGACTCGGCCGACATGCACATCGTGATCAACGGAGAGGACATGGGGGCCTCCGCCAGGGGCCTCCCGTCCAGCAGGCCGCTGTACGCCGTGGTGGACGTGTTCGCCGCCACCAAGACGGTTCGCATCGTCCAGGTGGAGTACGGATGTGAGTGCCGGGAGCCATCTTTATGCTTTAACATGTTGCTTCCATCTACTGGTTTGGCTGGAACCCACAAGCAGTAAGTCTGCGGGTTGTTGGTCCCGGTCCTGGTTCTGTGTGCTGACCGGAAACACAGGGAGCCATTTCCTCCACTTTGGGGTCAGGACACAAACCAGGCGGGGGTCAGAGGTCAATTTAACAGCTTCGGCTTAACAAACAGGCGGCACTACGACCACTGCGTGTCTCCACACACCGTCTCTCACCTGCTGCAGCAGCAGGCAGCGCCCCCTTCTGACCGGAGGACAACATGCACTGATTATCACTTTCCGCAACAGCTGGAAGAAACAGGAAGTAATTTGCTAACTAGCATGGACCACAGGTCTCAGAGCAGAGAGCGACTCCTGCCTCAGAGTTTGGTTCCTCTGGTAAGGCTCAGAGCCGTCAGTGGACCTGCTTCCAGTTGGCGCATTGAGGCCTAGTCCAGACATCGCAGGATATCTGGGAAAACAAACACCAAAACCTCTTAATGGAACCAATATTCATAAAAACTTTGACCAAATGGAAACTTGACAAAACTCCATGTTTTTGTTCAATGGAAAATGGAAATGTTGCTTCCTGTGCAATAGTCTGACACATAATCCGCTAATATAAAAGGCGAATGTTTTCAGTTAATAAGTAGGCTACATCTTATTAATTTTATATTCTAATTGAAAAGTAATTCAACCTCTCTGTCTGTCATCACAAATGAACTTCCTGGCGCCATATTTAATTCCTAACAGGAAGTGCTGGTTATTTTTGAAGCAATCTGATTGGCTGACGGGTCTTAGCATAGCGCTACACTGCCCCCTGTGGGTTGGCATGTTTAAAACAATGCTCAGGAGTATGATGCTACCTTTTAAAGATGTGAAAAAGATATTTGTTTCTATGAAGACTCTGCTATGTGTGGGCAAGTCTTCTTTGGAAAAGTCAAATCCCTCCAGTGAATGTAAAAACTTTTTAAGTTTTTACATTAAAAAATTAAGGAAATTCTTAATTTTTCTGTGTCCATGAACCTTTTCTAATACGGCAGTTGTGATATCAGAAAAGACTTTAACAAGAGTCTGGATGAGAAAAAATAGAAAAGTATTGAAACCTTGCAAGGTGAGAGCAGAAATCCAGAGTGACAGGAGTCTGTCAGTCTGTCTGACCAGCAGTGGATCCGGCTTCAGGTTCCGGTCAGAGAAGACTTGATTGGACCGGAGCCGTGAATCCCTGATTGTGACGAACCAGGGATTCTGTGGAGCCCAGCTCAGACGGTCTCCCATTGGTCCGCTGTTCAGGTCGGGGGTTGTTCTTGGGTGGAAGGAGAGTTTTGGGTTGGGAAGAAACATTGAGAGCTTCCAGGATCAAGGACCTCCTGCTGTTATCTGACACTGCAGAGGTCACTGCAGAGGTCACTGTGAGAGCCGCTTGACCAGCCTCATGATAAGCAGGAGGTGAGGAGAACATTACAACATTTTCCATCACATATAAAATGTTGGTGGAAACACAATGTCATGGTGTTGTTGGGCTGACATCATTAGAATTTATTTCTCAATTGTTCCTCAGATGTATCTCTGTCATGTTGTCTTATCTTATTATAGTTTCTAGAAATTATTTGCTCTTATTTGAGATTTTCTGCTTCTGCATTCATAATCATTTTCATCTGCTCTAGCAGCCTTTTTGTGGTAGCTGTTTGTTTTTTGACAGGTTTCTAAGTGGTGTCCTGCAGATTTCTCTTGATCAGTGATCTGTTGTCTCTCAGTCTCCTCTCTGCAGACGCTGTGCAGGAAGGCCATTCAGAAGCACATTGTCCACAGGACGGCCATCGACTGGCTGCAGCTGCCTGACGCGCTGAAGCACTACTGCAAGTATGAATGAAGCGTCTAGATGTGCAGAGAAAAGAAGAAGCGGAGATCTTTTCAAATGTCTGAAGAAATCAAATAAAAACGTCCATTCATGTCTCCCAGATAAACTGTTCTTGTTTTTAATTTTAAATAAAGCAGAAAATAATCGGGCTGAAACAGATAATATCCTGCTGTTGTCCGACACTGCCATCTAGCGGCAGCCATGATGGAGGGGAGGAGCTCCACCTTACACCGGCGTCAGCTGTGATGACGTCACATGTAGCAAGCAGAATCTCAGCGGTTCCGTCAGTGAGGAGGAGCATAACCCAGATTAGGATTATCTTTGTGGTTCTGGTCGAGCAATCGAACATGTCCTTCTGTCGGTTCGGTGGAGAGGAAATCTACAAGGATCACTTTAAACCAGGTGAGTCAACCGGAAGTGACGTTACATCCCAGAACGGTTTTTAGAGGAGGTTCTGCTGGATTCTGGATTAGAACTAACAGAACCTCAGTGAAGACGTTCCGGATCAGCTGCAACGGTACCAACGACTGGACCTCCAGAACACCATGCCCACAGTGAAGCATGGTAGTGGCAGCATCATGCTTTAGGCAGCCCTTTGGGTTTCATCATAGAAATACAACAGTTCACTGCTTGTTTTTTGCACTGATGGATGATTGTGAGTTATGTTGTTTTGTTGCCAATTTTCAACAAAAAATGGTGAAAAACATTCAGCTCAAGTGATGCACCCTCCCACCTGCAGGTGGCAGCATTTCTTCCTGCGCTGCCTCAGCCTGACCTGATGACCTGTTATCTTATCATCCACGATCATGTGGACAGAAACAGACATCAATCTACTGAAGGTCTTTAAAGAACCAAAATGTTGGTGTCCAATTTACCTGCTTATTATTTTGCTTTAATAACAATAATTATAATAATCATAATAACAATAGTAATAATAATATCAGTAATTATAGTATTAAAGATGATGTAGTATCAGCACCTTTTAAGTGCAGGAAGGAAGAGAATTTTGATGAGAAATGATTCGGTTGAATGAATTAATTCAATAGCCAGAGGTCATTCCTCTACCTCTGACCTCTGACCTCTTCCCTGCAGGACTGTACGTCTGCTCCCGCTGTCTCCACCCCCTGTTCTCCAGCCGCTCCAAGTTTCCCCCACTCGTCTCCATGGCCGGCGTTCAGAGACACGCTGAGGGAAGACAGTGTCACCAAGATGATGGAGACCCTCACCGCCTTCAAGGTCCGATCGGCACCGGGACCAGAACCGGGCCCAGACCCAGGACCAGAACCGGGACCATGGAGAACTAACGCCCTTCTGTTTTTCCTTCACAGGTTCTGTGTGGGAAGTGTGGCTCTGGACTGGGCCACCAGTTCCTGAATGACGGTCCAGAAAACGGGACATCCCGGTTCTGAATCTTCAGCCACTCTATCCACTTCATCCCAAACAAAGGTACCGGCGACCCAGTACTCTCAGTGGCCCGGTTTGTTTCGGAACTCTGTGTTTAGGATATGCTGGGTCCGGTCTCAGGTGGGGTTTGGGTCCGGTATCAGGTGGGGTTTGGGTCCGGTCTCAGGTGGGGTTTGGGTCCGGTATCAGGTGGGGTTTGGGTCCGGGGTTTGGGTCCGGTCTCAGGTGGGGTTTGGGTCCGGTCTCAGGTGGGGTTTGGGTCCGGTATCAGATGGGGTATGGGTCCGGTCTCAGGTGGGGTTTGGGTCCGGTATCAGATGGGGTATGGGTCCGGTCTCAGGTGGGTTTGGGTCCGGTCTCAGGTGGGGTTTGGGTCCGGTCTCAGGTGGGGTTTGGGTCCGGTATCAGATGGGGTATGGGTCCGGTCTCAGGTGGGGTTTGGGTCCGGTCTCAGGTGGGGTTTGGGTCCGGTCTCAGGTGGGTTTGGGTCCGGTCTCAGGTGGGGTTTGGGTCCGGTCTCAGGTGGGGTTTGGGTCCGGTATCAGATGGGGTATGGGTTCGGTCTCAGGTGGGGTTTGGGTCCGGTCTCAGGTGGGGTTTGGGTCCGGTCTCAGGTGGAGTTTGGGTCCGGTCTCAGGTGGGGTTTGGGTCCGGTATCAGATGGGGTTTGGGTCCGGTCTCAGGTGGGGTTTGGGTCCGGTATCAGATGGGGTTTGGGTCCGGTCTCAGGTGGGGTTTGGGTCCGGGGTTTGGGTCCGGTATCAGGTGGGGTTTGGGTCCGGTCTCAGGTGGGGTTTGGGTCCGGTATCAGATGGGGTTTGGGTCCGGTCTCAGGTGGGGTTTGGGTCCGGGGTTTGGGTCCGGTATCAGGTGGGGTTTGGGTCCGGTCTCAGGTGGGGTTTGGGTCCGGTCTCAGGTGGGGTTTGGGTCCGGTATCAGATGGGGTTTGGGTCCGGTCTCAGGTGGGGTTTGGGTCCGGTCTCAGGTGGGGTTTGGGTCCGGTATCAGATGGGGTATGGTCCGGTATCAGGTGGGGTTTGGGTCCGGTCTCAGGTGGGGTTTGGGTCCGGTATCAGATGGGGTTTGGGTCCGGTCTCAGGTGGGGTTTGGGTCCAGTATCAGATGGGGTTTGGGTCCGGTCTCAGGTGGGGTTTGGGTCCAGTATCAGATGGGGTTTGGGTCCGGTATCAGGTGGGGTTTGGGTCCGGGGTTTGGGTCCGGTCTCAGGTGGGGTTTGGGTCCGGTCTCAGGTGGGGTTTGGGTCCGGTCTCAGGTGGGGTTTGGGTTCGGTATCAGATGGGGTTTGGGTTCGGTATCAGATGGGGTTTGGGTCCGGTCTCAGGTGGGGTTTGGGTCCGGTCTCAGGTGGGGTTTGGGTCCGGTCTCAGGTGGGGTTTGGGTCCGGTCTCAGGTGGGGTTTGGGTCCGGTATCAGATGGTTTGGGTCCGGTCTCAGGTGGGTTTGGGTCCGGGGTTTGGGTCCGGTCTCAGGTGGGGTTGTGGTCCGGTCTCAGGTGGGGTTTGGGCCGGTATCAGATGGGGTTGTGGTCCGGTATCAGGTGGGGTTTGGGTCCGGTATCAGATGGGGTTGTGGTCCGGTATCAGGTGGGGTTTGGGT
Organism: Poeciliopsis prolifica; assembly: GCF_027474105.1. Lineage (NCBI taxonomy): Eukaryota > Metazoa > Chordata > Actinopteri > Cyprinodontiformes > Poeciliidae > Poeciliopsis > Poeciliopsis prolifica. Next base: position 474,810 of record NW_026562424.1, read on the forward strand.
CCGGTCTCAGGTGGGGTTTGGGTCCGGTATCAGATGGGGTTTGGGTCCGGTATCAGGTGGGGTTTGGGTCCGGTATCAGGTGGGGTTTGGGTCCGGTCTGATGTGGGGTTTGGGTCCGGTCTCAGGTGGGGTTTGGGTCCGGTCTCAGGTGGGGTTTGGGTCCGGTATCAGTTGGGGTTTGGGTCCGGTCTCAGATGGGGTTTGGGTCCGGTCTCAGGTGGGGTTTGGGTCCGGTCTGATGTGGGGTTTGGGTCCGGTCTCAGGTGGGGTTCCAGTATTAGTTCCAAACAGAAGCCAAACTTCATGATGGTTTGGGTTTTACTGCTGTTTATGTCTGACCTGTTGCAGGTGAGGAGGCGCGATAGAGACGCTGGTTCTGCTTGGATCGGGTCGGGTCAGACGGTGACGTGGACGGGGAAAAGCCTGAGAAGGACGTCCTGCCCACTGAAGAGTCCGGTCTCAGCTTAGCCTGTACAAACTGAACTGATTCTGTTGACATGTAAATACAAACCATGAAGCTTCACTCTGCTCTGGAAGAAGAACTTTTTATTTTTATTTTCAATCAAAGTAAAATCATTACAGCCAAACTAAAATCTAACAATCTATCCAGCAAATCCAGTTTTATTAAACTTGGAAATTTAATAAAAATGACCTAAATATTGTTTTCATGGCTCAGAATGGACAAAAAATGTTTTTTATTTTCTGTCCAGCCCTTTAAGAATTTCAAAATGGGAACAAACCTCCTTTTAACATTTTTAATTTGCAAAAGTTTACTCAACTTTTTCCAGCAAAACACAACAAATGTATTTATTAATGAAAGCATCTCAACCCAGTTTATTATTAAGCAGGTGAAAAACTTTTAGCTTCTTCTGTGTCCTTTTTCCTTTGACTGTGTGATAAAATCCCCCGTCTGCAGCAGTTTCTGCAGCAGTTTGGTGTCTGCAGCAGTTTCTGCAGCAGTTTGGTGTCTGCAGCAGTTTCTGCAGCAGTTTGGTGTCTGCAGCAGCGTCTGCAGCAGTTTGGTGTCTGCAGCAGTGTCTGCAGCAGTTGTTCTCCATGTTGACTTCAGCGGAGCGAGGCACCGCCGGCGGGACAAACCCCCAAACACAGTGCCTGATGGGGAATATTTGGTAAAATATATAAATATTTTATAAAGGAATCTGTTCCTGCAGTAACATCGGTCACACATTTGAAATCCAGACTTTTCTCTACATTTAATCAGATATGAAACATTTTAACATGACACAATAATCAATACAATAATCATCTTAAACAAAGTCTTTGTGCAACTTGCTGGCTTCTGTGAATGAGAACTAATAACATTTCATAACTGATAACTAAAGAGGAATCTCGGCCAGAAGGCAGGTCTTTATTTTTCTTTTCTCTTTTTGCAAATGTATTCTGCAGAATTCTGATAAAATTGTTTTTAACTTTTGTTCAGTTTTTTTTCCTACAAAAATGTTTACAATTTTTTAATTGATGTAATTTCGATGATTCCCCCTCAGAACTCCAATTTTAATAAAAATCAATAACGTTATGAGTTCAGGAGTTTTTTAGTGTGTCCCTATTGGTGTTCCATAGCCACAGTACTGCTGGTAGTTTTTACAGGGTTTCCCTGTAGGCAGCGCAGAGGGTCATATTAGGGTCATGAGCTGCTGCGCCACTTCCTGCGGTGGTCCGAGGAGAGGAAGAGGAGAGGAAGAGGAGAGGAGCAGGAGAGGAAGAGGAGAGGAAGAGGAAAGGAGAGGAGGAGGAAAGGAGAAGAAGAGGAGAGAAAGAGGAGAGGAGAGGAAGAGGAGAGAAAAAGGAGAGGAGCAGGAGAGGAAGAGGAGAGGAAGAGGAGCAGCAGAGGAAGAGGAGAGGAAGAGCAGAGGAGAGGAGCAGCAGAGGAAGAGGAGAGGAAGAGGAGCAGCAGAGGAAGAGGAGAGGAAGAGCAGAGGAAGAGGAGCAGGAGAGGAAGAGGAGAGGAAGAGAAGAGGAAGAGGAGCAGGTGAGGAAGAGGAGCAGGAGAGGAAGAGGAGAGGAAGCAGAGGAAGAGGAGCAGCAGAGGAAGAGGAGAGGAAGAGGAGCAGCAGAGGAAGAGAGGAAGAGCAGAGGAAGAGGAGCAGGTGAGGAAGAGGAGAGGAAGAGCAGAGGAAGAGGAGCAGGTGAGGAAGAGGAGCAGGAGAGGAAGAGGAGAGGAAGAGAAGAGGAAGAGGAGAGGAAGAGGAGCAGCAGAGGAAGAGCAGAGGAAGAGGAGAGGAAGAGGAGCAGCAGAGGAAGAGGAGAGGAAGAGGAGAGGAAGAGGAGCAGCAGAGGAAGAGGAGCAGGTGAGGAAGAGGAGCAGGAGAGGAAGAGGAGAGAAGAGCAGAGGAAAGGAGAGGAAGAGGAGGAAGAGCAGAGGAAGAGGAGCAGCGAGAGAGAAGAGGAAGAGGAGAGGAAGAGGAGCAGCAGAGGAAGAGGAGAGGAAGAGAAGAGGAAGAGGAGCAGCAGAGGAAGAGGAGAGGAGAGAGCAGGTGAGGAAGAGGAGCAGGAGAGGAAGAGGAGAGGAAGAGCAGAGGAAAGAGGAAGAGGAGAGGAAGAGCAGAGGAAGAGGAGCAGCAGAGGAAGAGGAGAGGAAGAGGAGCAGGTGAGGAAGAGGAGAGAGGAGAGGAAGAGGAGAGGAAGAGCAGAGGAAAGGAGAGGAAGAGGAGAGGAAGAGCAGAGGAAGAGGAGCAGCAGAGGAAGAGGAGAGGAAGAGGAGCAGGTGAGGAAGAGGAGCAGGAGAGGAAGAGGAGAGGAAGAGCAGAGGAAAGGAGAGGAAGAGGAGAGGAAGAGCAGAGGAAGAGGAGCAGCAGAGGAAGAGCAGAGGAAGAGGAGAGGAAGAGGAGCAGCAGAGGAAGAGGAGGGAAGAGCAGAGGAAGAGGAGCAGCAGAGGAAGAGGAGAGGAAGAGGAGCAGGTGAGGAAGAGGAGCAGGAGAGGAAGAGGAGAGGAAGAGCAGAGGAAGAGGCAGCAGAGGAAGAGGAGAGGAAGAGCAGAGGAAGAGGAGTAGCAGGAAGAGAGAGCAGGTGAGGAAGGAGCAGGAGAGGAAGAGGAGAGGAAGAGCAGAGGAAGAGGAGCAGGTGAGGAAGAGGAGCAGGAGAGGAAGAGGAGCAGCAGAGGAAGAGGAGAGGAAGAGCAGAGGAAGAGGAGAGGAAGAGGAGCAGCAGAGGAAGAGGAGAGGAAGAGCAGAGGAAGAGGAGAGGAAGAGGAGCAGGAGAGGAAGAGGAGCAGCAGAGGAAGAGGAGAGGAAGAGCAGAGGAAGAGAGAGGAAGAGAGAGGAAGAGCAGAGGAAGAGGAGAGGAAGAGCAGAGGAAGAGGAGAGGAAGAGGAGCAGCAGAGGAAGAGGAGAGGAAGAGCAGAGGAAGAGGAGAGGAAGAGGAGCAGCAGAGGAAGAGGAGAGGAAGAGCAGAGGAAGAGGAGAGGAAGAGGAGCAGCAGAGGAAGAGGAGAGGAAGAGGAGCAGCAGAGGAAGAGCAGAGGAAGAGGAGAGGAAGAGGAGCAGGTGAGGAAGAGGAGCAGGAGAGGAAGAGGAGAGGAAGAGCAGAGGAAAGGAGAGGAAGAGGAGAGGAAGAGCAGAGGAAGAGGAGCAGCAGAGGAAGAGGAGAGGAAGAGGAGCAGGTGAGGAAGAGGAGCAGGAGAGGAAGAGGAGAGGAAGAGCAGAGGAAAGGAGAGGAAGAGGAGAGGAAGAGCAGAGGAAGAGGAGCAGCAGAGGAAGAGGAGAGGAAGAGGAGCAGGTGAGGAAGAGGAGCAGGAGAGGAAGAGGAGAGGAAGAGCAGAGGAAAGGAGAGGAAGAGGAGAGGAAGAGCAGAGGAAGAGGAGCAGCAGAGGAAGAGCAGAGGAAGAGGAGAGGAAGAGCAGAGGAAGAGCAGAGGAAGAGGAGAGGAAGAGGAGCAGCAGAGGAAGAGGAGAGGAAGAGGAGAGGAAGAGGAGCAGCAGAGGAAGAGGAGCAGGTGAGGAAGAGGAGCAGGAGAGGAAGAGGAGAGGAAGAGCAGAGGAAAGGAGAGGAAGAGGAGAGGAAGAGCAGAGGAAGAGGAGCAGCAAGGAAGAGCAGAGGAAGAGGAGAGGAAGAGGAGCAGCAGAGGAAGAGGAGAGGAAGAGAAGAGGAAGAGGAGCAGCAGAGGAAGAGGAGAGGAAGAGGAGCAGGTGAGGAAGAGGAGCAGGAGAGGAAGAGGAGAGGAAGAGCAGAGGAAAGGAGAGGAAGAGGAGAGGAAGAGCAGAGGAAGAGGAGCAGCAGAGGAAGGGAGAGGAAGAGCAGAGGAAGAGGAGCAGCAGAGGAAGAGGAGCAGGTGAGGAAGAGGAGCAGGAGAGGAAGAGGAGAGGAAGAGCAGAGGAAGAGGAGCAGCAGAGGAAGAGGAGCAGGTGAGGAAGAGGAGCAGGAGAGGAAGAGGAGAGGAAGAGCAGAGGAAGAGGAGCAGGAGAGGAAGAGGAGAGGAAGAGCAGAGGAAGAGGAGAGGAAGAGGAGCAGCAGAGGAAGAGGAGAGGAAGAGCAGCAGAGGAAGAGGAGAGGAAGAGCAGAGGAAGAGAGAGGAAGAGGAGAGGAAGAGCAGAGGAAGAGGAGAGGAAGAGCAGAGGAAGAGGAGAGGAAGAGGAGCAGCAGAGGAAGAGGAGAGGAAGAGCAGAGGAAGAGGAGAGGAAGAGGACAGCAGAGGAAGAGGAGAGGAAGAGCAGAGGAAGAGGAGAGGAAGAGGAGCAGCAGAGGAAGAGGAGAGGAAGAGCAGAGGAAGAGCAGAGGAAGAGGAGAGGAAGAGGAGCAGCAGAGGAAGAGCAGAGGAAGAGGAGAGGAAGAGGAGCAGCAGAGGAAGAGGAGAGGAAGAGCAGAGGAGCAGCAGAGGAAGAGGAGCAGGAGAGGAAGAGGAGAGGAGAGCAGAGGAAGAGGAGAGGAGCAGGAGAAGAAGAGGAGAGGAAGAGCAGAGGAAGAGGAGCAGGAGAGGAAGAGGAAGGAAGAGCAGAGGAAGAGGAGAGGAAGAGGAGCAGCAGAGGAAGAGGAGAGGAAGAGGAGCAGCAGAGGAAGAGCAGAGGAAGAGCAGAGGAAGAGGAGAGGAAGAGGAGCAGCAGAGGAAGAGGAGCAGCAGAGGAAGAGGAGAGGAAGAGCAGAGGAAGAGAAGAGGAGCAGCAGAGGAAGAGGAGCAGCAGAGGAAGAGGAGAGGAAGAGCAGAGGAAGAGGAGCAGGAGAGGAAGAGGAGAGGAAGAGCAGAGGAAAGGAGAGGAAAAGGAGGGAAGAGGAGCAGCAGAGGAAGAGGAGAGGAAGAGGAGCAGCAGAGGAAGAGCAGAGGAAGAGCAGAGGAAGAGGAGAGGAAGAGGAGCAGCAGAGGAAGAGGAGCAGCAGAGGAAGAGGAGAGGAAGAGGAGCAGCAGAGGAAGAGCAGAGGAAGAGGAGAGGAAGAGGAGCAGCAGAGGAAGAGGAGAGGAAGAGGAGCAGCAGAGGAAGAGCAGAGGAAGGAGAGGAAGAGGAGCAGCAGAGGAAGAGCAGAGGAAGAGGAGCAGCAGAGGAAGAGGAGAGGAAGAGGAGCAGCAGAGGAAGAGCAGAGGAAGAGGAGAGGAAGAGGAGCAGCAGAGGAAGAGCAGAGGAAGAGGAGAGGAAGAGGAGCAGCAGAGGAAGAGCAGGGAAGAGGAGAGGAAGAGGAGCAGCAGAGGAAGAGGAGAGGAAGAGGAGCAGCAGAGGAAGAGGAGAGGAAGAGGAGCAGCAGAGGAAGAGCAGAGGAAGAGGAGAGGAGCAGGAGAAGAGGAGAGGAAGAGAAGAGGAGCAGCAGAGGAAGAGGAGCAGGAGGAAGAGGAGAGGAAGAGCAGAGGAAGAGGAGAGGAGCAGGAGAGGAAGAGGAGAGGAAGAGGAGCAGCAGAGGAAGAGGAGAGGAAGAGGAGCAGGTGAGGAAGAGGAGCAGGAGAGGAAGAGGAGAGGAAGAGCAGAGGAAAGGAGAGGAAGAGGAGAGGAAGAGGAGCAGCAGAGGAAGAGGAGAGGAAGAGCAGAGGAAGAGGAGCAGGTGAGGAAGAGGAGCAGGAGAGGAAGAGGAGAGGAAGAGCAGAGGAAAGGAGAGAGAGGAGAGGAAGAGCAGAGGAAGAGGAGCAGCAGAGGAAGAGGAGAGGAAGAGCAGAGGAAGAGGAGAGGAGCAGGAGAGGAAGAGGAGAGGAAGAGGAGCAGCAGAGGAAGAGGAGAGGAAGAGCAGAGGAAGAGGAGCAGCAGAGGAAGAGGAGAGGAAGAGGAGCAGGTGAGGAAGAGGAGCAGGAGAGGAAGAGGAGCAGCAGAGGAAGAGGAGAGGAAGAGCAGAGGAAGAGGAGCAGGTGAGGAAGAGGAGCAGGAGAGGAAGAGGAGAGGAAGAGCAGAGGAAGAGGCAGGTGAGGAAGAGGAGCAGGAGAGGAAGAGGAGAGGAAGAGCAGAGGAAGAGGAGCAGGTGAGGAAGAGGAAGAGCAGAGGAAGAGGAGAGGAAGAGCAGAGGAAGAGGAAAGGAAGAGGAGCAGCAGAGGAAGAGGAGAGGAAGAGCAGAGGAAGAGGAGGAAGAGGAGCAGCAGAGGAAGAGGAGAGGAAGAGGAGCAGCAGAGGAAGAGCAGAGGAAGAGGAGAGGAAGAGGAGCAGCAGAGGAAGAGCAGAGGAAGAGGAGAGGAAAGGAGCAGCAGAGGAAGAGCAGAGGAAGAGGAGGAAGAGGAGCAGCAGAGGAAGAGCAGAGGAAGAGGAGAGGAAGAGGAGCAGCAGAGGAAGAGGAGAGGAAGAGGAGCAGCAGAGGAAGAGGAGAGGAAGAGGAGCAGCAGAGGAAGAGCAGAGGAAGAGGAGAGGAGCAGCAGAGGAAGAGGAGCAGGAGAGGAAGAGGAGAGGAAGAGCAGAGGAAGAGGAGAAGAAGAGGAGAGGAAGAGGAGCAGCAGAGGAAGAGGAGAGGAAGAGCAGAGGAAGAGGAGCAGGAGAGGAAGAGGAGAGGAAGAGCAGAGGAAAGGAGAGGAAGAGGAGAGGAAGAGGAGCAGCAGAGGAAGAGGAGAGGAAGAGGAGCAGCAGAGGAAGAGCAGAGGAAGAGAAGGAAGAGGAGAGGAAGAGGAGCAGCAGAGGAAGAGGAGAGGAAGAGCAGAGGAAGAGGAGAGGAAGAGGAAGAGCAGAGGAAGAGGAGCAGCAGAGGAAGAGCAGAGGAAGAGGAGAGGAAGAGGAGCAGCAGAGGAAGAGGAGAGGAAGAGGAGCAGCAGAGGAAGAGCAGAGGAAGAGGAGGAAGAGGAGCAGCAGAGGAAGAGCAGAGGAAGAGGAGAGGAAGAGGAGCAGCAGAGGAAGAGCAGAGGAAGAGGAGCAGCAGAGGAAGAGGAGAGGAAGAGCAGAGGAAGAGGAGAGGAAGAGGAGCAGCAGAGGAAGAGCAGAGGAAGAGGAGAGGAAGAGGAGAGGAAGAGGAGCAGCAGAGGAAGAGCAGAGGAAGAGGAGAGGAAGAGGAGCAGCAGAGAAGAGCAGAGGAAGAGGAGCAGCAGAGGAAGAGGAGAGGAAGAGCAGAGGAAGAGGAGAGGAAGAGGAGCAGCAGAGGAAGAGGAGAGGAAGAGGAGCAGCAGAGGAAGAGCAGAGGAAGAGGAGCAGCAGAGGAAGAGCAGAGGAAGAGGAGCAGCAGAGGAAGAGGAGAGGAAGAGCAGAGGAAGAGGAGAGGAAGAGGAGCAGCAGAGGAAGAGGAGCAGCAGAGGAAGAGCAGAGGAAGAGGAGAGGAAGAGGAGCAGCAGAGGAAGAGCAGAGGAAGAGGAGAGGAAGAGGAGCAGCAGAGGAAGAGCAGAGGAAGAGGAGAGGAAGAGGAGCAGCAGAGGAAGAGCAGAGGAAGAGGAGAGGAAGAGGAGCAGCAGAGGAAGAGGAGAGGAAGAGGAGCAGCAGAGGAAGAGGAGCAGCAGAGGAAGAGGAGAGGAAGAGGAGAGGAAGAGGAGAGAAGAGGAGCAGGAGAGGAAGAGGAGCAGCAGAGGAAGAGGAGAGGAAGAGGAGCAGGAGAGGAAGAGGAGAGGAAGAGGAGCAGGAGAGGAAGAGGAGAGGAAGAGGAGAGGAAGAGGTCTCCCTCCAGGATCGTTGCGCTGCTAGCTCCTCGGCTAACGGTCCGGACAGCAGCCATGAAGAGCCGCTGAAAGTTCACCGCCTCTCACTTCTGGACTCTAATGTACGTAAATGGGCCCAGAAGGAGGTTCTGGGCGGTTCTGGGCGGTTCTGGGAGGTTCTGCTGGGATGTCGGACCTAAGGGAAAGTTTTCCAGCGGGCTAGCTGGAGCTGCTAGCTGGAGCTGCTAGCTGCCTCTTCCCACTGGGTTCGGGCTCCAATGGTTCTGGCTTGTTTCTCCCTGCCAGAGCGACGGCTGGGCGGTTCGGGAAGTTCGGGTGACTGGGCCGGAACCCGCTGGAGAAGCCCGACCTGAAGAGCCTCGGCTGGCGGAGGAGCCAGGATGAAGAAGCAGTTCAATCGGATGAAGCAGCTCGCTAATCAGACGGTTGGCAGGTCAGTGGAGGTCCAGCTGGACGGAACCAGAACCGCTGCTCTGGTTCTGAAAGCACTCCGTTACTTTCCGTTTGAAGTCAGGCAAACAGAAGTCACAGGAGACTAAATATGGATATAATCGGAGCATTTCATGCGTTTCAGATCATGAGGCTGCGCGCAGCAGGGGGGAGACTTTGTTTAGGCCACAATGCGGAAAAAACATTTTAACCTGTGGGGAATAAAACCCCAGAAGAATGGATCACATTATAAGATGTTACTGACAAGCCACAGATCCATCATAAAACCAAAAGATTTGGAAATCTGTCGGTTTGGAGGAAATTTATAGAGCCTGCATCTTTCTGACATTGTCCAGCTTTTGCAGCTGTGAATAATCCTTTATATTTATATATTTAATAATCCTTTTATTCACAAATGAACCATTATTAAATTATCCAACTCGGCAATAAATCTGCAATAAAGCCCTTACTGCGGATTTATGCTTCAAAAATGCGTTAAAAAACGCTGAGAAGTTTTCAGTTCGGATGTTTATCTAATAATCACACAGGAAGTTGCACAAATGAAAGGACTGAATGATTCGGTTGGCTGTGATTTTATTAAAACCGTCCAGCAGAATATTTACCCCGCCACTGTGTTCAGCAACCTGTCGATTATTGATCGCGACCTTCGTGACAGTCACTGAGGATCCAGGTTTGAGTTGAGCCGCAGTGATGCAGCAGGAGCAGGCGTTGCTGCAGCAGGAGCAGGCGTTGCTGCAGCAGCTCAGTGATTTCCTGAATTCAGGATAAAACAGGATCTGATGCGTCGTCTGGTTGGGGTCACCAGCGTTTCCATGTTGCAACTCAAACTTTATTTAAAGGGCCGGTATTGTGTAAAATCAACTTTTTGATCTTTCAGCTATTAAACAGATAAACATAGCTACACCTTCAATGTGCAGCTCCTCCCACTCTCAGCTCCTTCAGACTAGCCAGCTACAATTAGCAAACAGCTCATTATAGCAGCTGATGCTCAGCAGCACTGGTTGAAACCTTAAAGGGTTAATAGAGGAGCCATGTTGGGATGACTTTCTGGAGGCGGAGCTTCAGGAAGAGCAGAAGTTCTTAACGAGACAGAGGCCCAATTTGAAGAAAATTGAAAACACACAGTACCGCCCCTTTAAGAGAAAAGAAATGTCCTTATAGGCCCTCAGTGGAAACGCTGAGGTGAGACAAGGAGACAGAATCAGCTCCAACACCAAGCTGCACAGCTGGAAAGTCACCGTTTGGTTCTTACAGCAGCAGCAGAGCAAAATGCAGAAGCAGACGAATGTTTTCCTGCTGCTGCGTCTTCACCAGAGGGGTTAGACTCTGCCAGGTTCAGGCGGAGTCTGCAGTGGCCGTCAGGCTGCGTGTCTCTGCAGCTCGGCGGCCGTCCCCGCCGCCCCGGGTTCCTGTGATTGTGCGAAGGCAGAACAGCGCGTCCAGAGTGCGGCGGCGCAGGAAGTCTCTCCTCTGTCTTCTACAAACAGGAAGCTGACTCCATTTTCTGGAGAAACCGACGCAAGCAGAGCAGGCAGCACACGATTCAGGTCAACAAACATCTTTTATTTCTTCATGTAAGCTGCTCTGTTTTACTGCGTTTGACCTCGAACCGTTCTAGCGAGGCAGTCTGGTCAGAGGAGAAGAACCTAGAATCAGCCGAGTAAAAATCTTCACAGGATGTTTAAGGGCTATACGCATATCCAAAATGAACAATAATTCCACAGAATTATGAAGAATTAGGATTATGAACATCCCTTGTTGCCATGGCTGCGCTCTGCATGCCACAGGCTTCAGAGCCTGGATGGATTCGGCCAGCAGGGGGCGGCGCTGCACAGCCTGGTCCATGAAAAACGAAGAAATGATGTTTGTACTCATCTCCTCCTTTCATTTGTTGGATTTTATGACATCATTGATGTGAAGTTGTTACCAGAACCGGGTCAATGTTCTGATGGCACAGGGGGAACCTCAGGCTGGACCTGAGGTTCCCCCTGTGCTCCGCCCTGGGTGGGGCTGGGGGTCAGAGGTCAGGCTGATGCAGGCACTCATCTGCAGCAGGTTGTGGGTTGGATTCCTCATCATGTTGCTTCACTGAGGATGTTTCACTCTGGATGATTACAGGAAACTATTTTCTGAGGAACTTTGGCATCATTTAGTTTGAAATGCTCTCAGTTCTCTGGAAGATTAATAAGGTTGGAAAACTACAGAGCCGGGAAAACGAGATTCATCTGATTAAAGCCAAAATGTCTTCCGTTTTAATTAGAGTTGGTCACCGGAAAACAGCAACACTTGTGTGATTGTAGATGCAGCAGAAGGAACCAGGAACATTCTTTGCATCGCAAGAAAAACGAGACGTGAAACTTGTTAAATTGAAACGTTTTATATTTTGTTTTAGTGAGAAGTGACAAAACGTGTCAGAACTAGAGTTTATCGTCCCGCCATGTTCTGACACCTGGTGGGGTGGGAAGGGTGAGAGGCGGGGTCACCTGCAGTCCAAGGTCCATCTGGACCATCTGCCGACTCTTCCTGCTGATCGGACGCTAACGGTCTGTCCATCTTGCTCATGATGTCATCTTTCACTTCCTGTATACTTTCATCGTGAATCACCATGGTTACGGTTCAGATGAGGGCGCAGGACGGCGCGTTGACTTTGCTGCTGCGGTGCGGCATATTGAGTCGGCCATGTTGGTTCTGATCAGCTGACTCAGCAGAACAGTTGCTGTCTTGTTGGTTCGTCCCAGGAAGCAAACGACTGATGATCCTCTGAGGCTCCAGACGTCTGCATCACATTCAGTACCTGGAGAACACCGGCAGAACCAACGGAACCAGAACCAACAGAACCAGAACCAACGGAACCAGAACCAACGGAACCAGAACCAACGGAACCAGAACCAACGGCTCAGAACCAACGGAACCAGAACCAACAGAACCAGAACCAACAGAACCAGAACCAACAGAACCAGAACCAAGGGCTCAGAACCAACAGAACCAGAACCAACAGAACCAGAACCAACGGAACCAGAACAACGGAACCAGAACCAACAGAACCAGAACCAACGGAACCAGAACCAACGGAACCAGAACCAACAGAACCAGAACCAACGGAACCAGAACCAACGGAACCAGAACCAACAGAACCAGAACCAACGGAACCAGAACCAAGGGCTCAGAACCAACAGAACCAGAACCAAGGGCTCAGAACCAACGGAACCAGAACCAAGGGCTCAGAACCAACAGAACCAGAACCAAGGGCTCAGAACCAACAGAACCAGAACCAACGGAACCAGAACCAACGGAACCAGAACCAACAGAACCAGAACCAACGGCTCAGAACCAACGGAACCAGAACCAACGGAACCAGAACCAAGGGCTCAGAACCAACAGAACCAAACCAACAGAACCAGAACCAACGGAACCAGAACCAACGGAACCAGAACCAACAGAACCAGAACCAACGGCTCAGAAACCAACGGAACCAGAACCAACGGAACCAGAACCAAGGGCTCAGAACCAACAGAACCAGAACCAACAGAACCAGAACCAACGGAACCAGAACCAACGGAACCAGAACCAACAGAACCAGAACCAACGAAACCAGAATCAAGGGCTCAGAACCAACGGAACCAGAACCAACGGAACCAGAACCAACAGAACCAGAACCAACGGAACCAGAACCAACAGAACCAGAACCAACGGAACCAGAACCAACAGAACCAGAACCAACGGCTCAGAACCAACGGAACCAGAACCAACGGAACCAGAACCAACAGAACCAGAACCAACGGAACCAGAACCGGCCATGAATGGAAACATGGAAACTTTCTATTCTACCCGGTTCACATTCTGGAAAATAATCATTTTCAGGATCTTTTGCATCCAGTTATTGCTTTGTTAATCAGAAATAATAAGAACTAAGCAGAAACTCTTTTCAGCTGCAGATGGAAAAAAGAGGATCTTCAAACAAAAGCATCTTCATTTTCTGATTTTTAAAACAGGAATTTTATTATTTCTAATATTATATAAAAAAGGTTTAGGTGGTAAAATGAAAAATCTGCAGAATGTGTCTTTAATGAGAATAATTTCTAAAAAATCACTAGCTGCAGCCAGTTAGCGCCGTTATCCAGTGGCTCTGAAGCTAACTAGGTTAGCGTTAGCAACGAGCTAATGGCAGAACAATGGCTCCAGACTGGGGAGTGTGTGTGTGTGTGTGTGTGTGTGTGTGTGTGTGTGTGTGTGTGTGTTAGGTCCCAATAAACACTTGAAGTTTGTGGTTCAGTCTATTTACATCCTGCTGCTAATAAAAGCCTCAAAGTGCATCAGAAAGACAAACCAGCTCCTCCAGAGAAACCTGATGTGATAGTTTTGCTCCTGGCTTTCTGCGGGAGGCCAAAGGGAAGCCGTAGTATCGCAGTTGCTGGTTGCATTGTTCCTAGTCATGAGTTTTTTGCAGTTTCCCTCCGAGCCGAGCCCAGGCCCTCACCAATAAACCCCCGGCTCTAAAGCGCAGCGTCTGTGTTTTGGTGCCGCGGCCTCTCTCCGTCGGCTGTAAGTGGAAGCAGCTGTGGCAGGTTACTGGGGTTCATGGAGAAGCTGCTGCTGCAGGCGGGGCTGCTGCTGCTGCAGGCGGGGCTGCTGCTGCTGCTGCAGGCATGGGGGCTGCTGCTGCTGAAGGCATGGGGCTGCTGCTGCTGAAGGCATGGGGCTGCTGCTGCTGCAGGCATAGGGGCTGCTGCTGCTGCTGCAGATGGGGCTGCTGCTGCTGCTGCAGATGGGGCTGCTGCTGCTGCTGCAGATGGGGCTGCTGCTGCTGCTGCAGATGGGGCTGCTGCTGCTGCAGATGGGGCTGCTGCTGCAGATGGGGCTGCTGCTGCTGCAGATGGGGCTGGTGCTGCAGATGGGGCTGCTGCTGCTGCTGCAGGCATAGGGGCTGCTGCTGCTGCAGATGGGGCTGCTGCTGCTGCTGCAGGCATGGGGGCTGCTGCTGCTGCTGCAGATGGGGCTGCTGCTGCTGCTGCAGATGGGGCTGCTGCTGCTGCTGCAGATGGGGCTGCTGCTGCTGCAGATGGGGCTGCTGCTGCTGCAGATGGGGCTGCTGCTGCTGCAGATGGGGCTGCTGCTGCTGCAGATGGGGCTGGTGCTGCAGATGGGGCTGGTGCTGCAGATGGGGCTGGTGCTGCAGATGGGGCTGCTGCTGCTGCTGCAGATGGGGCTGCTGCTGCTGCTGCAGATGGGGCTGCTGCTGCTGCAGATGGGGCTGCTGCTGCTGCAGATGGGGCTGCTGCTGCTGCAGATGGGGCTGCTGCTGCTGCAGATGGGGCTGCTGCTGCTGCAGATGGGGCTGCTGCTGCTGCTGTTTTTCACTTTGTAGCTTAAACATGCATTAATACAAGATTAAAATGTTTAATGGTTATTTCAGGGTCTGTAGTTATATAATCACATTTTATTCAAACTGTATATTTCAACAAAATAAACATTTTCAATTCAAAAGCCCTTTTGTTGGTTTTTAAATGTTCAATTAAATAGTCAAATAAGCTCATCATCAAGTAAATGCCATCAGATCTGAACATCAGAGATGAGTTCATAGTTCATGGAGCTTCTTTAGAAATCTGGACTGTGAATGCTAACATTAGCATTAGCTGCTAAATGTTAGCATTCAGATGCTATTTTAGGCTAGCATGGCTTCTGATAGCCTAACTGCTGTTAGCACAACTTGAAGACAACGATAGTCTCTTCCATCATCCAATCAGATCGTTTGGAAACAGAAACTAACCGAGAGAATCGGCCTCCATCGCTGCTGTTAGCGATGTAGCTTTAGCGTTAGATTTATCGGCAGATAAGAAAGCATGGGTTCAGGAAGAACCTTTATGTGTCCAAAAAATAAATAATAATTTAGATTTATTGAGTTAGAATCTATGTAATCAATAATCTCTGGTGGAAGTCGCTGTGCATCAGCTTTATGGGCACCAGAAACAAAATCCACAGGTCAAAATGAGTGCTGTTAATAAGGCCTGGTGCTGATTAATACTCATACATGTTGGCAGGATCAGACAGCAGTCTGATCATGTTGGTCTTTTCTCCTAGAAATATCAGGTTTAGTGTAAATAAACGTGTTTCTGGTGAACCTGGAGTCGTTCCCCTCTCGGCCGGTTCCCTCCTCATTCTGTAACTGAACCTAATCTGCATGACCTCTTCCACGTCAGCTCTTAGTTTGCTACTAATAGGCTCAGATCTGCATGACTGTCTGGCCGCCGCGGCCATGACGCCTCAAATCTCTGCAGACATGAAGGCAAGACCAGAAACTGAGAGCAGAAACACAACAGCTGTCTTCTTCTGTTGTTTTAGAATCTGTATTGATCAGTAAAGCTGTCATAGATGACACAATGAACTAATGAGGCACATTCAGAGAGACGAGGAGGGCCTGCTGGTGGCATGAAGCTGGACGGTATTTAGGAAACGCGTTGAGGTGGATTATGTTCCTGATCAGAGGATTGATGTTCCTGTTTTCTCCCCACAGAGCAGAGAAGACAGAAGTCCTCAGCGATGACCTCCTGCAGGTAAATCATTCCCTCCCATCTCGGCTACACCTGTTAGCGTCTCACTGGAGTCACCAAGCAGCCGTCTGATTGGCTGGAAGCAGCGCCACTCCATCTGCTCTGTGTTCCAGCCTAAAAGTCTAGAAGAGTGATTTCCTCAGCCATCAGTCTGGTCCTCATGTGGGAATTAAATCTGTCTACTCAGCTGATTGGTTGTTCTGCTACAGACAGGAAGTGATGTCACATTTAAATGTTTTGGTTCCTCATGTTCAGGCGCCAAACGCCGCCGAGACGCTGCGACCAGCACTTCCTCTTCTGACAGGCTTATCGAAATATTCTCCATCGTCCTGAAGCTGCATTAGGCTCCAGTTTTGTTGTCCAGGTTTCCTAAAACTGAATCGTCATCCTTCAGATTATTCCTGCATATTTCTGGTTGCAGCTGTAAGGAATCAAAACTTCCTGCCTGGTCCGATGGTTCGATTCTGCGTCGTCTTTAGCTTTTAGCTTCCCTAATAAAAAAACCAACTGAAACTCCAGTTCCTGTTTTATTCATGTAGACATTAAATCCAGACAGTGAACTGCAGTCCTGTCATCCCGGATATTTTCTGTGGAGTCATAACCGCTCACTTCCTGCATTTCTGCAATGATCCAGGACTCTGGATTATATTTTCAGTCTCTGATTTTGTGGAGCTGCTTTTAAATATTAAAATCCATCTACAAGCTTCAATGATTGTTGGTACTTGCCGTATGGGTCTTGATGATAACTTGTTCTGATACCAGAAACGTCTCCAGAAAGAATCTCGTCATGACTGGAACTGAGTCACATCCAGGACTCGTTTTCTAGTCGATGATAAACTCGGGTCGTGTCTTCGGGATTCCCTGACCTGCGACGCATCATGAGTCCAACCAGGGATCCACACCGCTTCAGGCCCTGATGCTCCTGGTGTGTGTGTTGGTGCTGCATGAAGCCCAGCTGCTCTGGGAATGCCGGGTCGCTGCCGGGGTCAGGAATGACGTGGGATGGGGAACAGAGGAATCTTGACTTCGTCTCTGTTTACTTCCTGTTTCCAACTGGCGCTTTGATCCAGTTTCCATCCTCATGCTGCCACCAACTTCAGGCTTTAAGCTAATTTAACTCATCAGAAGGTGAGTCAGTCTAATGCTGACACCTGGCAGGACGGGGACCCCGCCCCCCACAGAGCTGCTGCGGCGGCCATCTTTGAACCCGATTGGCGGATCTCGGTCGGAGCGGAGCCGGGCCGGACCGCCCTGGACCCGCCCGGTGGTCCCGGTCACGTTTTAGGGTTTTCCTTCTCCTGACCCGGTGAATGAATCAGATATCATATCTACAAAAATTAAAAGCATGTGTAATTTCCATCCCGCTGCAGTTAGCTGCTAAGACGAACTTTTGAACTTGAGTTTTTGAAGGGACGAAGTGTAAGTGTTGTGAAAGTTTCAGGTGTTTGTTGCTGACAGATTGAGCGGCGCATGGAGTTGGTCCGCGTTGTTTCCCACAACACGCACAAGAAGATGGTGTCGTGTCTGCAGGGTCACATCGGAGCAGAAGCAGAGAAGAGACATGTAAGTTCATCACCTGAGCCTTTGTTCATCCCTAAATGTCCGAGTTGTTTCTGCAGGAGTCGGCAGAATGCTCCATGATGTTCTGTTTCTGTTTCTGACCAGTCTGTCCCGCGCCTCTATACAGGAAACGGTCAGGTAAAAACCTCCTGAATCGTCACGTCTTCCTCTCCTTTCCATCTCAGCGTCTGGTTTCCATGCATGAAACTTTGGGAAGCAGAACTGGATCTTCATCTCCAGCTCTTCATCATTTAATCTTCCTCCCTAGTCTTCCTCCTCTTGTCCTGCTCAGTGGAAGCTGCTGAAGGCTCTTCCACTGGCTGCAGCTGCAGATCCCGAGCTGCTGGTGTCCTCTAATGTCAGCTACTGTGTTGTTTCAGAAAAAGCTTCCTCTCACCGCTCTGTCCCAGGCCATGGTAGAGGGAGGAACCCAGCTGGGGGAGGACTTACTGATCGGGTGAGTCCGGTATCAGCTGCCGTCGGTTCCAGGTGAGAAACTGTCGCCCAGGCTGATCCTGTCTGTGTCCACAGGAAGATGATGGAGGTGTGCGGCGAGGTGGAGAACCGTCTGGCCATGGAGCTGATGCAGCACGAGCTGCAGATGGAGAAGGAGGTTCTGGACCCGCTCAGCCAGCTGGCAGAGGTCCGACACGCTGACTGGCTGGTTCTGGTCCATTGCGATGGAGGAACCTGGGCCGACTTCCTCCTGGATGCGTGCTGGCATATTGAACTGGAATGTTTCTGTCCTGCTTGGTGATTTCAGGTAGAAATCCCAAACATCCTGAAGCAGAGGAAGCAGCTGGCCAAGTTGGTGTTGGACTACGATTCTGCCAGAGCCCGGTCCGTCTGCGTCCACGTGGTTCTGAACGTTTCCGGGCCTTCCTCCGTCTTTCTAACATTTGCTTTGCCTTGTTGCTCTGGACTCAGGTGGTTGCAGGCGACCAAGTCAATAATCTCAGGAACAAACACTCAGGCACTGACGGCCAAGGCGGACCTGCTGAAGGAAGAGGTGGATGAGGCCATGAACAAAGTGGAGCTCTGCAAGGTCACCGATGGCAATGCTCTGTGGTCACTTTGCAGCTTTATAACATCACAGAAGAAAATGGGACTTCAGAGACGCTGTAACATCCTGCTTCTTCACTGATTAAGTTTTTGAAACATATCAGACATTTCTCCCTCACAACTCCCTCATAACTCCTTCATAACTCCCTCATAACTCCCTCATAACTCCTTCATAACTCCTTCATAACTCCCTCATAACTCCTTCATAACTCCCTCATAACTCCCTCATAACTCCTTCATAACTCCCTCATAACTCCTTCATAACTCCTTCATAACTCCCTCATAACTCCCTCATAACTCCTTCATAACTCCCTCATAACTCCTTCATAACTCCCTCATAACTCCTTCATAACTCCCTCATAACTCCCTCATAACTCCTTCACAACTCCTTCATAACTCCTTCACAACTCCTTCATAACTCCCTCATAACTCCTTCATAACTCCCTCATAACTCCTTCATAACTCCATCATAACTCCTTCATAACTCCTTCATAACTCCCTCACAACTCCCTCATAACTCCCTCACAACTCCTTCATAACTCCATCATAACTCCCTCATAACTCCTTCATAACTCCCTCACAACTCCTTCATAACTCCATCATAACTCCCTCATAACTCCTTCATAACTCCTTCATAACTCCCTCATAACTCCCTCATAACTCCTTCATAACTCCCTCACAACTCCTTCATAACTCCTTCATAACTCCATCATAACTCCTTCATAACTCCCTCATAACTCCCTCATAACTTCTTCATAACTCCCTCATAACTCCTTCATAACTCCATCATAACTCCTTCATAACTCCTTCATAACTCCCTCATAACTCCTTCATAACTCCTTCATAACTCCCTCATAATTCCTTCATAACTCCTTCATAACTCCATCATAACTCCTTCATAACTCCCTCATAATTCCTTCATAACTCCCTCATAACTCCATCATAACTCCCTCATAACTCCATCATAACTCCGTCATGATGTTGCCTTGCTCACTGGCATGCAGGCAGCAGTAAACTAACTGGGTTGAAACCAGTGCAGCAGGTTGCAGCGTTTCCAATGATGTAATTTACAGCAACATAGTTTGTTTTTTTTACATATTTTATTCTATTATGATGTTTTTAAAATCATAATATTTCGGGCCGCAAATAACAATTTTCAGTAAATATTATTCTGGTGATTATTTTGACATTCAGATTAAAGCCACATTCTGCAGAATTTTCATTTAACCTCTGAATATTAGATGCAGTGGCGGAGCTCGACTTTTTTCCAATGGGGGCCAAAGGGTGAGCAAGGCTTTATCAGAGGGTCCATATATAAATGATGAACCAAAGGAAAAAATATTTGTTTCCTTTTGTTCAAAATTAATTAATATAACTAGTGAGGTCATAATTCAAAGCTTTCATATGACATAGCCTACTTACATTTCAGTCATTATAAAACTTAATGGTTTTTCTCATATTCTTACCACACATTTCAAGCAAGAGCTGGGAGATATAAAACATTAGAGGGCAGCATGTCACTAAAACATGTTAAAAGAATCTGTCTAAAACACGATCTATCAGCACTAGCATGGCTAATATAATAAACGAGGCACTATGCAGCGGTACACAACCATTTGTTTTCTTTTTAGAAATGTATGACAAGAGCCGCCTCTCATTAGGAAGGTAACAGCGGTTACTGCTGAGCGTAAAATGTTGGAAATACCTGCAGAACTCCTGACGCTGTAACTCTAAAGCCGTTGATGTGTTTTGGATCAAGCAGGAACCAACATGTCAGTTTAACCAATGAACAGCGTCGGGCATCGGGCTGCCTTCAGGGACAGCCGGAAATTACAGTTTTCCTGGCAAATCTTTCCCGATCTCATAAGTATTATATTTTAAAATGACCATTTCCAGTGGAAATGGTAATGACTCCGCCACTGATTAGAAGTTTATTGAAAGATGCAAATAAAGTAAGAAAATAAACATTTTCTTTTCTTAAAGTAACTAACTTTTCATTGCTTTAGTGAAAGTTTGATCATCTGCAGTTAAAAATCCTTCACACATGAAAAGCTGAACAGAAATGCAGAGTATGGAAGATCTGGGGATTATTATTGATTACCTGATTAATTAGGGTGATAAATCTTCCAGGATGTGAAGCTGAAACTGAACCAGAGGAGTTAGAACAGATTGACAGACTAATAATGTTCTTATTTTACATGCTCAGTGTTTTGATATTTTGTATAGTTTGGCTTCATTATGGCTGTGTTTCAGTAAATGTCCTGTTTTAGTCTTTATTCTGTAGTTAATGACGAGTCGTTGTTGTCTTGTGATTATCGGTTTGTGGAACAGGACCAGCTGGCTGCAGACATGTACAGCTTCTTCTCTAAAGAAGGCGACTACGCTCGCTACTTCATCACGGTGAGTTCATGTCTGCAGAGCCGCCAGGAGGCCCAGCAGCTTATTGATCCATGGTGTTTGTGCATCAGCTGATCCCTCCCTCCTCTGTGTGTGTGTGTGTGTGTGTGTGTGTGTGTGTGTGTGTGTGTGTGTGTGTGTGTGTGTGTGTGTGTGTGTGTGTGTGTGTGTGTGTGTGTGTGTGTGTGTGTGTGAGTGCAGCTCCTGGAGGCTCAGGCTGATTACCACAGGAAGTCTTTGTCTGTGCTGGAGAGCGTTCTGCCAGCCATCCAGGCACAGGAAGGTACAAACCTGCAGGAAACCCCAAACGGCTCATCTGTTCACTTCCTGTTCGCCATATTTAGTGAAACTTGAGTCGTCCTCTGAAGATTTCATCTAGCTTTATTTCTTTGCTCTGCAGCCCTGGTTGTTTTCTGTTTGACCTGTTTTCTCTCAGGACCAAACATGTGGCCTTCACCAGCCCAGCCTCCACACACACACACATACACACACACACACGCACATACACAAACACACACGCACATACACAAACACACACGCATACACAAACACACACACACACACATACACACCTGGTTTTTCTAGCCGCCCTCCCTTCTCGCTGTCTTTGATCACTATTGACTCTGACTTCTCTGCTGATTGGACGAAATGTTTAGGAGAGTTTTGGACGGTAAACATGTATCAACAACGACCTTTGACCCACAGTCCGATGCTCAAACTCCTGCTAGACATTTTCCTTCTGACTTAGTCCCACAGAGGCAGACGGAGGAACATTTCAAAAGCTTTTAAATGACCACAGTACCCGGCAGGGGGAGGAGCTTAGCAGCTAACGCTAATGCTAGCTGTCCAAGTGAAGACTGACGGTGGTAAACGGCAATAAGAAGACATAACAATATGGCAGCCAGAGAGGATACGGAAGAGATTGGATGATCTCTGCACTTCATGTCAGGGGAGTTACCATGGGGACGGAAGCGTAAATGAAGTGAAGTCTCTAAATGGAAGATCAATTTTTCCCCCATTTATTTCCAAAGCACTTAAAACAAAAGCAGATTAGTAAGAAGAGAAACAAACCAAACCCAAAACGGCCATGATGGAAAGATGCATCTCAGTTAAAGGTGTTGCTTTATACAATATCTGCAGTGTGAAACCACCGTGATGAAGCAATTAGGGAGTTAAATAATCTGATGTTTGGTGTATTTGAAGTAGATTTCTAACTGATTTTTTTTTGTTAAGACGCAGCAGATACGAGTTTATTCAGGATTTCTTCTGGTTCTTACATGAACTATTATAGTAAAGAAAAGAAATGATCTCCATTCCCTCTACTGTCTCCTTTTCCGGCTCAGACTCCTGGACGGAGAAACCGGCGTTTGGAACGGCTCTGGACGATCACCTGAAGAGGAGCGGCAGAGAGATAGCCGTGCCAATGGAGGCCTGCGTTATGATGCTGCTGGAGACCGGCATGAAAGAGGAGGTGAGGACAGGCTAGCACGCCCTCTGCTAGCACGCCCTCTGCTAGCACGCCCTCTGCTAGCACGCCCTCTGCTAGCACGCCCTCTGCTAATACCCCCTCTGCTAGTACCCCCTCTGCTAGCAACCCCTCTGCTAGCACGCCCTCTGCTAGCACGCCCTCTGCTAATACCCCCTCTGCTAATACCCCCTCTGCTAGCACGCCCTCTGCTAGCACGCCCTCTGCTAGCACGCCCTCTGCTAGTACCCCCTCTGCTAGTACCCCCTCTGCTAGCAACCCCTCTGCTAGCACGCCCTCTGCTAGCACGCCCTCTGCTAATACCCCCTCTGCTAGCACCCCCTCTGCTAGCAACCCCTCTGCTAGTACCCCCTCTGCTAATACCCCCTCTGCTAGTACCCTCTGCTAGCACCCCCTCTGCTAGCAACCCCTCTGCTAGTACCACCTCTGCTAGCACGCCCTCTGCTAGCACCCCCTCTGCTAGCACCCCTCTGCTAGCAACCCCTCTGCTAGCACGCCCTCTGCTAATACCCCCTCTGCTAGCAACCCCTCTGCTAGCACCCCCTCTGCTAGCAACCCCTCTGCTAGTACCCCCTCTGCTAGTACCCCTTCTGCTAGCAACCCCTCTGCTAGTACCCCCTCTGCTAGCACCCCTCTGCTAGTACCCCCTCTGCTAGCACCCCCTCTGCTAGCAACCCCTCTGCTAGTACCCCCTCTGCTAGCAACCCCTCTGCTAGCAACCCCTCTGCTAGTAACCCCTCTGCTAGCAACCCCTCTGCTAGTACCCCTCTGCTAGTACCCCCTCTGCTAGTACCCCCTCTGCTAGCAACCCCTCTGCTAGCAACCCCTCTGCTAGTACCCTCTGCTAGTACCCCCTCTGCTAGCAACCCCTCTGCTAGTACCCCCTCTGCTAGTACCCTCTGCTAGTACCCCTCTGCTAGCAACCCCTCTGCTAGCAACCCCTCTGCTAGTATGCCCTGGAAGCTCAACCAGGGCGTTGAGGGGGTACTAGCAGAGGGGTTTCTAGCAGAGGGGGTGCTAGCAGAGGGGGTACTAGCCCTCTGCTAGCACGCCCTCTGCTAGTACGCTCTCTGTACACGTCTGTTTTTGCAGTTTCTCTGTGTTTTAACTCAGATTTCTACCTGATTGTACGTTCCAGGGTCTGTTCAGGATTGCAGCTGGAGCCTCCAAGTTGAAGAAGCTGAAGGCGGCGCTGGACTGCTCCACATCCCAGCTGGAGGAGTTCTACTCGGACCCCCATGCTGTCGCTGGTACGGTCCAATCCGCTCATAGCGGGGCACTGCAGTTGCCGCCCAAAGTATTCACACCCTAGAACTTTTTCACCTTTATTCAGTCATAAACTCAGGTTAGAAAACAGCGTTGGACAGACTGAAATGTTGAGTGCTAGCTAACTCTAACTCACCATCACCCCCAGTGAGGCAGGGTGGTGGCAGTATCATGCTGTGGGAAGATGGCTGTAGCTCAATAGGGAATATCCTGTTGGAAAAATTGTCAGAGCTGAGACTGGAGGTTGAGCTTCCAGGAGTTCAAACACTTCATTAATCATAATTAATGATTGACCAAACATTAATTACAAATTAGTTTGGTCAATCATATGTAAATCCACTGAAAAATACATTGAAATCTGGTAAGCCAATGAATTATAGGAGTGTCATTAAGAATCCTAATAGCATTAGCATTTCAAAACATGTCAAAAACTGAATAAATGGGTCCATTTCAGTTCAGCTGAATCGTTACAGATCCTTAAAACATCAACCAGTCCTAATCAGTAGTCCTGCTTCAGGATCCCAAATGGTTTTGGACACAAGCTTATCAAAAATAACCAAACTTCTCTATGAAGGGCATCAATGTCCAGTTGTTTTCTGGGTAGTTTTTCTCCTGCCAGTTGACCTTTGTGCCTTTGTGCAGTGGATTGTTTCTGTGTCTTTAACCAGGCGCTCTGAAGTCGTACCTGCGGGAGCTGCCTGACCCTCTGATGACCTCCCAGCTTTATGACGAGTGGATCCAGGCCTCCAGGCAAGGCGCCCAGCTCCCTGCAGACATGGAGGATGTCTGTCCGGCGCCTGAAGCTGACGGCTCACTCTGTTCCTCTGGTTCCAGTGTTTCAGACCCAGATAAACGGCTGCAGGCGCTCTGGCTGGTCTGTGATAAACTACCAAAGAACAAACAGGAACAACCTGAGGTCAGTCCGCTCAGCCTTTCATTCGCACCGCGTTTCAGGTTTCAGCGTCCGTCTCCTGCGACTCCCTGCAGGTACCTGGTGAAGTTCTTAGCTAGACTGGCTCAGGACAGCGAGACCAACAAAATGACACCGAGCAACATGGCCATCGTCCTGGGACCCAACCTGCTGTGGGCCAAGACCGAAGGGTAGGAGGCGGAGCAGGCGCTCGGTCATCGGCTAGTCATGTCTGGGTCTCATCTCTGCTCTCGTCTCGCTGCAGGCGCCTGGCGGAGATGGCGGCAGCGACCTCGGTGCATGTGGTGGCCACTTAGAGCCATCATCCAGCACGCTGACTGGTTCTTCCCTGAGGGTAGGTTCTGGCCGGACCGGACCTTTGGGTCGGCTGTGGTTCTGGCCCTTCATCACTCTGGAGCAGGAAGTGGAGCTTTAGAACTTCCTGTTCCTGGCTGAATGCTGGACATGATAGTAACGGTCTGCTTCCTGTCCAGACGTGGAGTTTAATGTTTCCGGCATGTTTGTGATGCCGCCGCCGGCAGCGTCCAATCACAGCAGCCCGCCGGACGGCGAGTGCAGCATGGAGAGGAAGAGGAGCAGCATGCAGGGAACAGACGCTGACGCCGCGCGGAAAGACAAGTAATCACCCTAAGCTCCGCCCCCAGGAAGCCTTAGCTCCTCCTCCTCTGATCCGCCTGCTGGAGTTTATTCTGACTTCAGTTCTTCCTCTTAAAGGGCCGGTATCATAAAATCATGTTTTCCCTGCAGTGCTGCTTTGATTCTTTCATGTTAGGAATCCTTTAGGCTCCATGGTAACCATTCAGCTGATAGAACACCTGGGTGCACCTAGCCCCGCCTTCATGCTTCAGCTCCTTCAGACTAGCCAGCAGCAATTAGCAAGCAGCAATTAGCAAGCAGCTGAGCTCATTACAGGAGCAGCTGCTCAGAGCAGTGCTAGTAAAAACGTTAAAGGGTTAATAGAGGAGCCATGTTGGGATGACTTCCTGGGGGCGGAGTTTGAGAAAGGGCAGGAAATTTAAAGAGACAGAGGCGCAATTTCATTTCCTTTATAAACAGCATTTCTTCCACCTGAAGGGGCCGTTGGGGTAAATCTATGCTGTTTTGTCCTCCTGCCCCCCCCAGCTCTAACAAGCAGTCGGACCCCGCCCTCCGTAGAGGCAGTAGCACCTTAGGTAGAAAGCAGCACACCTCACCTGCCTTCCAGCCTCCCCTGCCCCCCGTAGAGGCCCCGATCCTGGACCCTGGGGTCCCTCATGGCCTCCAGGCCCCCCAGGTTGACACCCCGCCTCCAGTGGGGGGGGTCGGGGCTAGATGGCCCCAACTCAGCCTGGTCCAGGATCTGGCTGCTCTGGCAGCAGCACAGCAGCTGCTGATCCAGAACACAGAGGAGCTGAGGTAAGTTGTGCTGCTGCAGCTGCTGCTGCAGCAGCTGTTCTGGTAATCCAACACCTCACTGGATCCAGTCCAGTAATCAGATTACAGTAATCTGGATAAGTTCCTGTTTTGATGAGTTTAAAGGAGACATGTTGGATGAGCTGCTGCTGCAGCCTGGAGGCCGTCCCCCTGGTGGAGGACGGAGGCACAACAGCATCACTATCATTAATATTAATATTTTAGTGTCGACTCCAATGTAAAATAATGAGTCTCAGCTTCCAGCAGCTCTGCTCTTTGACTAGGCCACTCTTTAAGGTGAACCTCCAGCCCACACACAGGTTTTCCTCCAGGATTCTTCTGGGTTTGGCTCCGTCCGTGACCTCTGACCTTCCTCCCACAGCATGATGCTGCCGCCACCGTCTTTCACTGACGCCGCGTTGTGTTCAGGGAGAATCGTTTGTTTGGATCAGATAAAATGTGACGGCTGGAGTTGAACAGCAGCAGCTGATGCTCAGCCCGGGTTCTGACCCACAGTGTCCAGAACACGATGCCTGCTGGTTTTGGACCGGAACCTCCTGCTGATCAACTCTGTTCTGGTTTCTGTCCAGCAGCCTGAAGCTGCGGGACGGCGCTGCAGCGGCGCCCACGCCGGTTCCTCAGAGGGACGGTTCTGGAGGCGGCGAGCCGACTGGGACCGGATCCGTGGGGCCCAGTCCTCACATGATGCGGCGAGGTGAGTCACTGCAGTCTGACCTCGCAACAACCAGCTGGGGCAGCAGCAGCTTCAGGATTTTTCACTTTGTGGAGTTAAACAGGAATAAACACGGCACCGGGTCAGAACCGGGTCAGAACCGGGTCTCTAACCAGTCAGAATGCGTGAACTGATATCAAGCATCATATTGTGACGGCTTTTAGTAAATTGGGTTTCAGTGACCTGGTTATCCGATCAGAACCTGTCCATCTGTCCTCCAGGTACCAAGAAGCAGGCTCCGCCCCCTCCCAAGCCGTCCTGCGGCCCCGCCTCGCCGCCGCCCTGCGCCGCGCCCCGTCGCCACTCCAAACCAGCCCCCCCTCCACGCCCCCAACCACCCGCCGCCGGCGCCTCCCGCTCCGGGGCCCTGGACCGACCCGCCCTGCCCAGAACCAGAACCCTCCCCTTCAGGAACCCCGCCCCCCCCTGACTCCTCCCTCCTTCCCCCCACCGCCGCCGGCCAGGACGCCGTCCCGCCCCCGACCCAGTCTGGGTTCGGGTCGCTCCCACGGCCGCGTCCCGTCCCGAAACCTCGGAACCGGCCCAGCGTGCCGCCGCCGCCGCAGCCCCCCGCCATGAGCAGCGACACCAACGACGTCTGCAAGACGGCGGGTGGGTACCAGCTGAGACCCGGTTCCGGTCCAACCCTGCCGGGTCCGGGTTCTAACGCTGTTACTGATGCTTCCACAGGGCAGAGCAGCGGGAGTGAGGTTGGTAGATTCTGGTTCTGACCGTCTTTCTCTGTCACACATGTCCAGAGCCACCAGAGTTCTGGAAACTGGGTCGTTCAAACCGGACCGCCAGCCGGGCCAGTTCTGAACACAACAAAACCAGAACCACAAAGGGATTTATTTCAGGGCAGCGAATCGTTCAGTGTCGACCCAATGAGCCTCGGGCCGGGTCGACCCGGTCATTCATCCATTCATTCATCTGTCCCTGAACGTTTGGATCGTCTGAACCCGGTTCTGTTCAGCTGTTTCTAGTTCAGAGCTTTATGGGCCTCACTAAGCTCCGCCCACCTGGCAGCAAGTCCCTCAAACAAAGACTGTTTCTATGGAAACATGGCGTCTTGGACCGATGCATCATTTCTGCTGGATTTTCACCAGATATCAGCTGCAGCAACACAGACGAACTAACAGGTTCATATCATCATCTGGATGACATCAAGGCGTTTGAGCAGCGATGCCTCCAGCATTATGCACAGCAAAATGCTTTCTGCAGTGAGAAACCTCAGCACCAATGTAGCTGTGGACAAGATCTCTGATGCTCATCATTCCTGATCTCTGATGCGTATCGTTCCTGATCTCTGATGCTTATCGTTCCTGATCTCTGATGCGTATCGTTCCTGATCTCTGATGCGTATCGTTCCTGATCTCTGATGCGTATCGTTCCTGATCTCTGCTTATCGTTCCTGATCTCTGATGCGTATCGTTCCTGATCTCTGATGCTCATCGTTCCTGATCTCTGATGCGTATCGTTCCTCATCTCTGATGCGTATCGTTCCTGATCTCTGATGCGTATCGTTCCGGATCTCTGATGCGTATCGTTCCTCATCTCTGATGCGTATCGTTCCTGATCTCTGATGCGTATCGTTCCTGATCTCTGATGCGTATCGTTCCTGATCTCTGATGCTTACTGTTCCTGATCTCTGATGCGTATCGTTCCTGATCTCTGATGCGTATCGTTCCTGATCTCTGATGCGTATCGTTCCTGATCTCTGATGCTCATCGTTCCGGATCTCTGATGCTCATCGTTCCTGATCTCTGATGCGTATCGTTCCTGATCTCTGATGCGTATCGTTCCTGATCTCTGATGCGTATCGTTCCTGATCTCTGATGCGTATCGTTCCTGATCTCTGATGCTCATCGTTCCTGATCTCTGATGCTCATCGTTCCTGATCTCTGATGCGTATCGTTCCTGATCTCTGATGCGTATCGTTCCTGATCTCTGATGCGTATCGTTCCTGATCTCTGATGCTCATCGTTCCTGATCTCTGATGCGTATCGTTCCTGATCTCTGATGCTCATCGTTCCTGATCTCTGATGCGTATCGTTCCTGATCTCTGATGCGTATCGTTCCTGATCTCTGATGCGTATCGTTCCTGATCTCTGATGCTCATCGTTCCTGATCTCTGATGCTCATCGTTCCTGATCTCTGATGCTCATCGTTCCTGATCTCTGATGCTCATCGTTCCTGATCTCTGATGCTTATCGTTCCTGATCTCTGATGCGTATCGTTCCTGATCTCTGATGCGTATCGTTCCTGATCTCTGATGCTCATCGTTCCTGATCTCTGATGCTTATCGTTCCTGATCTCTGATGCTTATCGTTCCTGATCTCTGATGCGTATCGTTCCTGATCTCTGATGCTCATCGTTCCTGATCTCTGATGCTTATCGTTCCTGATCTCTGATGCGTATCGTTCCTGATCTCTGATGCGTATCGTTCCTGATCTCTGATGCGTATCGTTCCTGATCTCTGATGCGTATCGTTCCTGATCTCTGATGCGTATCGTTCCGGATCTCTGATGCTTATCGTTCCTGATCTCTGATGCGTATCGTTCCTGATCTCTGATGCTCATCGTTCCTGATCTCTGATGCGTATCGTTCCTGATCTCTGATGCTCTTCGTTCCTGATCTCTGATGCGTATCGTTCCTGATCTCTGATGCGTATCGTTCCTGATCTCTGATGCGTATCGTTCCTGATCTCTGATGCTTATCGTTCCTGATCTCTGATGCTCATCGTTCCTGATCTCTGATGCTCATCGTTCCTGATCTCTGATGCTTATCGTTCCTGATCTCTGATGCGTATCGTTCCTGATCTCTGATGCGTATCGTTCCTGATCTCTGATGCGTATCGTTCCTGATCTCTGATGCTCATCGTTCCTGATCTCTGATGCGTATCGTTCCTGATCTCTGATGCGTATCGTTCCTGATCTCTGATGCGTATCGTTCCTGATCTCTGATGCGTATCGTTCCTGATCTCTGATGCGTATCGTTCCTGATCTCTGATGCGTATCGTTCCTGATCTCTGATGCGTATCGTTCCTGATCTCTGATGCTTATCGTTCCTGATCTCTGATGCTCATCGTTCCTGATCTCTGATGCTCATCGTTCCTGATCTCTGATGCTCATCGTTCCTGATCTCTGATGCTCATCGTTCCTGATCTCTGATGTTTATCGTTCCTGATCTCTGATGCGTATCGTTCCTGATCTCTGATGCTCATCGTTCCTGATCTCTGATGCATATCGTTCCTGATCTCTGATGCATATCGTTCCTGATCTCTGATGCTTATCGTTCCTGATCTCTGATGCTTATCGTTCCTGATCTCTGATGCGTATCGTTCCTGATCTCTGATGCTCATCGTTCCTGATCTCTGATGCTTATCGTTCCTGATCTCTGATGCGTATCGTTCCTGATCTCTGATGCGTATCGTTCCTGATCTCTGATGCGTATCGTTCCTGATCTCTGATGCGTATCGTTCCTGATCTCTGATGCGTATCGTTCCGGATCTCTGATGCTTATCGTTCCTGATCTCTGATGCGTATCGTTCCTGATCTCTGATGCGTATCGTTCCTGATCTCTGATGCTCATCGTTCCTGATCTCTGATGCGTATCGTTCCTGATCTCTGATGCTCATCGTTCCTGATCTCTGATGCGTATCGTTCCTGATCTCTGATGCGTATCGTTCCTGATCGCTGATTCTTATCGTTCCTGATCTCTGATGCGTATCGTTCCTGATCTCTGATGCGTATCGTTCCTGATCTCTGATGCGTATCGTTCCTGATCTCTGATGCGTATCGTTCCTGATCTCTGATGCGTATCGTTCCTGATCTCTGATGCGTATCGTTCCTGATCTCTGATGCGTATCGTTCCTGATCTCTGATGCTCATCGTTCCTGATCTCTGATGCTTATCGTTCCTGATCTCTGATGCTTATCGTTCCTGATCTCTGATGCTTATCGTTCCTGATCTCTGATGCTCATCGTTCCTGCCAGGCTGCATCAGTCGGGCTTCATGGTTTTCTAGGTCACTTGTGAAATCAGTGGCTGATTCCTGTGGTTTGTTGTCTAATGTTTGCTTTGTGCCTCAGCCTGATGCGCTGGACTCAGCGCTAACAGAGAGGCTAACAGGAGCAACAGTTTAGTCAAAAGCCTTTCCTACTAAAATCTAATCTTTACTGCATGTGAGATACACGTTGCATGTTGATGTGTTTAGCTAATGTCAGGCTGTAGCAGACAGGCGTCAAGGTACAGGATCAGTGTCAGTCCTGCTGCACTGAGCTAACAGATGTTCATGATGGATGTTTGTTATTGATTTTCTTTAATTCAGACATAAAGAAATCAAATCAATAACTCACACCAGCACAAACTGCTTTGTTCTTGTTGATCCTATGAAAGTTGATGGTTTTGCACAAGCTTTGATCCAAGCAAGACTTTCTGCTTCTGATTTGGAAATCTGTGAATTTTACGACCACAGATACGATCGGGATCCTGACGTCACCAGATCAATAGAGAACCATTCTGTTCGCACTGTTGATGGAAAACCTGCTGGTCTGCAATGTAGCCTGGTGCTAGTTAGCATGTGTTTAGTAACGCTTCCCCACTGAGCTGAACTCTGCCCCCTGCTGGTCAGCTGTCAGAGCAGCAGGAAGAATTTGCTCCGTGTTCGCATCCCGGAAACATCCAGAGCTGAAGCTCATGTCGGTCCCTCTGTCCCGGTCAGTCAGTCCCGGTCCCTCTGTCCCGGTCAGTCTGCCGCCGGATTCTGGACAAACTGGTTCAGACAGATACTTGAGGTCGGATTAAATGTCAGTTTTCAAACTTTGCATTTGTTTGATGTTTGGACAGTTATGTGATCCAGACCTGAACATCAGAGATGATTCATCACATTCCCAGAGTTCCTCAGATTCTTTAGGAATCTGGACAGTGGAGGCTAAGATTAGCGTTAGCCTGTAGCGGCTAACGCTAGCCTATCAGCTAGTTAGCACAACAGTGAGTTCGGGCGTCCAATCAGATCGCTCGGAAACAGGAGCAGCTCGTTGTAGCTTTACTCTGGTTTCAGCCAGAATATTAATATGTAAAAATAATAAAAAGAGTTCAAATCTATGTAATGAATCTAAACATTTCCCTCCATTGATGTTTAATAGTTAGGTGAACATCTGAGCACAGCTCTTCATCATCATCATCATCATCATCACCTGTTCTGTGTCGTTTAGAGCCGCTGATGTCTTTGAAGAGACCCGGTCGGGCTTCCGTAGCCGAGCTCAGCGTGGACCAGCAGCCCGCGGCCGCCGCCAGCTCCTCTTCCTCCTGCGACCTGGACACCGAGAGCACCGCTCTGTGAGGACCGGCCCATGACCCCACGGTGACCTCGGGCCCAGACCTCCACCCGCCTGTCGTCGCGTCCTCAACCTTCAGAATCTGAACTGATTCAACTGGAGCGATGCGTCACACTGCCCCCTACTGGCTGCTGTCATGTACTACACTAACAAGTGTTTAAGCCAAAGTTCCTGTTCAAAACGACATAGCAGCTTCATGTGTAACATCTCTCTCTCTCTCTCTCTCTCACACACACACACACACACACACACACACACACACACACACACACAGACAGACATGGTGTTTCTACACGGCTCGTTGTTCTGACTTAGCTGCAGACAATCGGAGTCGGTGGAAATGACGGGACAAGTTTTCTTCCTGCTTTCTGGTTGAGTCTGATTCAGATCAGGGGAAGAAGGTGACTGCTGGTTCTGTCACCAGTTTCTCCTCCATGTTTGTATTTATTAGCTGGTTTAAGAACACACACACACACTCACACACTCACACACACACACACACACTGCAGTTCAGCGCCAGCCATGCCTTACTTCTGTTTCCTGCATTTCTGCCTTCAGGGACACGAGCTGTCCTCCCTGACCAGAACCCGGTTCTGGTCAGTTTCTGCCTTTCCTCAGCGCCGTCTGGGTCAGAGTGAATGTAGAGTGGGCCGGTTCCGAGTGGCCGGTTTTGCACAGATGAACTGATGATGATGCTGCCTTCGTCCCCCTCTGAGCTGACAGGAAGCCTCAGCCATGACGCCGGGGGAGGTTCTGCCGGGTCGGGTCGGTGCGTTTAGGTCAGAGGCGTCGGACGCTCGGCTCGCCCTCCTGAACCTCGCTGCCTTATTTCCCAGAATCCTTCAGGCTTGTTTATTATGACTGCAGCATCTTGAAGCTCCGACGTTTATCATGTTTTCTGAGTTGAAATATGAAAAATCCTGTAATGTTGAAGTTTCTCAAGGAAATAAAGTATATGAAGGTCAAACGTTCTGCTTGTTTCTGATCAGAACCATCAGGAAATGTTTTTATTACCATAAAAATATGGAAAAATTACAACACTGCTTATTAAAGGATGAGTTATCTGGGCCTGAAATCAGTTATTCAAATAATCAATGAACTCAATCGTTGATTAGTTGAACCAAAACTGTTCAATATTTATTATTTTGAATTTATTTGAATCTTTGTATTTCTAACAGATCATTGATTAACATTAAATGTTCAATAAAAAATCTGCATAATTTACCAACTTGCTTCAGCGGATGGATTCCTGTGAACTGAATCCTTTAGAAGTTCTTCTGAAAAGAATCAAAGTTCTGCTGGAAACCACAACTGCACAGGACTGACCCGGTTCTGACGCTTTGGGTCAGAACCGGAGAATAAATGTAAAGAGTCAAAATCCAAAACATGAAGTTTATTTAAAGCAGAAAAGCTTTGAGAAGCACAGAACAGAACCTTACTGGAACTAGAGCCAGCGGCACATCCCAACAGGAAGTGATGTCATGCCGCCTCATGAAGCCGCAGAACAAGAAAAAGTTTCATAAGAAAATAAACGGATTTTGGGGCGGAGCCAACAAGCAGGACGGGTCGCCATGGTTACCAGGTAACCCAGCAGGCAGCGGCAAATATCTGGACTCAAGATGATCAATAACCTGAAACCAAACGGATCTGAACGGATCACAGACTGAAGGGATGAAAAACGTTTATCGGCTTTACAAAATAAAAGCAATTTAACGTAATAAATATCCACTTTACTCGCCGTCTGATCGGCACGGATTAAATCTACAATCATCTGGACTTAATCTGGACTTAATCTGGATTTAATCTGGACTTAATCTGGACCGCAGCTCCTCCAGAAAACTGGTCCAGTCTATCTGGTGAAGTCTATGCTTCGGCTGCGAAGGTCTGAAATCTGATCTGATGATGAAAATAAGCTCCAGAAGTGAAAACATGAATTTATTGGAGCAACAGAACAAACCGAATATTAACATAAAACTTAATATTTACAATATCATAATATTAATAACAACAATAATAATAATATTTATATTTTTTATAAATATTATTATTGAGAACAACAATCAATATTCTGCTTCATACAGAGATGGCAAAGTTCCGTCTGTTTCAGCACCTAATGTAAGGCCTGATCCGGTCCGGTCTTGGCGCCATGGTCGGCCCGGTCCGGTCTTGGCGCCGCGGTCGGCCCGGTCCGGTCTTGGCGCCGCGGTCGGCCCGGTCCGGTCTTGGCGCCGCGGTCGGCCTGATCCGGTCCAGTCTTGGCGCCGCGGTCGGCCCGGCGGCTCCTACCAGGCCGGGGGGGAGGACAGGCGCGGGCTGCGGGGGTTCTCAGGACTCTGGGTCTCACTTAGCGCTCTCTGAAAGACAGAACCAGAACCAGAACCTTTATCCGGCTACTTCACATCATCAGACCCGATCGTTTCTCCGCTGCAGCCGCTCCTTCTGAGGCAAATCTGTCAAAGTTTCACTGAAGCGGTGGAAACGAGACGCTTCCCGCCTGAGCCGGGTCCAATTCGACCCGGCCGGTTCCGGAAGCTGCTCACCTCAAACTTGGACATGAACTCCGCAAAGATGCCGAAAAAAGAGTCGGTGCTGGTGGAGCGGCCGTCCTCGCCGAAGTACGACGCCACCTGGGAGAACTCGGCCATGGCCCGGGACTGGAGCGACTCCAGGGACTGCAGGGCCGGGTGGCTGTTCTCCAGAAAACTCTGTGGAAGGAAGACACACTTCAGCTGCTGTCCGGGTCTGCTGGGCCGGCCCGGAACCAAAACCAGACGCCGTTCAGCGAGATGGATAAAAATTGGTTGAAGATAAAGATTTGGCTTCAAACTGAAGATTTAGTTTATAGCTAAATCTTTATCTTTAAACTAAAACGAATGAATGAATGAATGAATGAATGAATGAATGAATGAATGAATGAAATGAATGAATGAATGAAGTGAAATGAATGAATGAATGAAATGAAATGAATGAATGAATGAAGTGAAATGAATGAATGAATGAATGAATGAAGTGAAATGAATGAATGAATGAATGAATGAATGAAGTGAAATGAATGAATGAAGTGAAATGAATGAATGAATGAATGAAGTGAAATGAATGAATGAATGAATGAATGAAGTGAAATGAATGAATGAATGAATGAATGAAGTGAAATGAATGAATGAATGAATGAAGTGAAATGAATGAATGAAGTGAAATGAATGAATGAATGAATGAAGTGAAATGAATGAATGAATGAAGTGAAATGAATGAATGAATGAATGAATGAAGTGAAATGAATGAATGAATGAATGAATGAATGATCTTGTCCTTGCTGGTAATGGGTGAACGTGTGAATGATCCTGAAACGTTTTATGGTAAATATGTTTTCCGTACACTCATAACGGAGGCGAAGCGGTCGTCGGCCGGCAGCGTCTGGCAGGCCGTCCTGATGTCCTGCGCCGCGGCGTGGAGCTCGCTCAGCTCCGAGGTGACGGCCCTCTGGTTGACTGGAGCAGAACAGAGACAGGGGGCGCTACTGAGCGGCCGCACGGGGAGGTACCGACCTGCAGGAAGTGGCGGCGTACCTTTAGCCCAGAGGAACCGGGGCAGCTCCTGGGGAAGCTCAGCAGCTCGGGGAAGTGCTGACTCAGCGACTTGGCCAGGATGTGAAGGAACGTGGATTTCCATCCACCGTCTTCGTCGTGCTCAACTGTGAAATAGTTATTAGAATAACTTGGATCTTCATTCGTCCATAAACGTCTCAGTTTCAAACTAAATATTTAGTCAGAAATCTGAATATTTAATGTGGAGTTAATGATGTCATCTCTCTGATGGGCCAGCCAAACTGTTGCTATGGTTACGCTCTGACCTCCGTCAGGAAGTTGATCTTGAAGCTCGTCGTTCGGTGGCTCTTGGGCTGACGTTGTTCAGGTAGTTCCCCATCGCCAGGACAACTGCGGGCCGCAATCAGAACCAATCAGAACCAACCAGAACCAACCAGAACCAACCAGAACCAATCAGAACCAATCAGCCCAATGAGAACCAACCAGAACCAATGAGAACCAACCAGAACCAACCAGAACCAATCAGAACCGGCAGACCCGTCCAGTCCCGACCCACCTCCAGTATCTTGGCCAGCTTCCTGCTGCTCTTCAGCTCCAGCGACGCCTTGTGGATATAGTCAAAGGCCGCCTTCATCTCCTCGGCCCGCTCCTGCAGCGTGGCTTTGAACAGGAGGCTGCGCAGCCGGGTCTTGTAGTCCGGAACCGTCAGCATCTGAAACGGGCCGGCGGTCAGTGTGAGGGTGGGTTCTGGCCGGGCCCGGTGGGCCCGGCGGGCCGTCGGCGCGGGTACCTGGAAGATGAACTGGTCCGGCTCGCTGAGTTTGGCCGGGTCCTGCTGGAAGCGCTGGTACTGCTGGACCTCGTCCTGGTCGGGCGCGTAGAGCAGCAGCTGCTTGATGTGGGCCGGTTCCAGCCGGTCCGTGCTCAGATCCAACAGAACCTGGCGCAGCTCGTCAGGAGACAGCTTCAGGTGGGCCGTGAGGATGCTGCAGGGTCAGCACAAAGGTCAAACCTGCTGCTTCCTGATTGGCTGCTGAGGTCCATTAGTTCATCAGTAACTTCCTGCAAAAAGCTGCTGACGCCTTCAGCCGTCAGTCTGCGCAAAGTTCTACGTCTGTGTTGAATATTAATTAGTTTAATGTGGATGTGACAGATTATGTGTTGATGTTTATAATTACAGGATTATTTATTGACATAAATGTCACAAATTCAAACTACATATTTAGTTAGTAGCTAAATATTTAATTTGAAGCTGAATATTTATGTAGCAAGTTAAACATTTAGCTAACCAACTAAATACAAAGTTAAAAATATTTATGCTTGATATCTAAATATTGAGTTTATAAAACACAAAATGATGCCAATTTTGCATCAATCAAAAGCAACAGAAAAACGCTGCAACTCACCTGATGGTCCTCCAGGCCACTAGGGGGAGTCTGGAGCACATAATGCTACCTCGGTAAATATCCTAATGTTGTTTAATGCTGTGAAAGGATGTTTGAGCAGACAGGAAGTGGACATCCTGTCTTACTGAGTCTGGACCGTCTGGTTCGCAGGTCGACTCCCCCTAGTGGCCTGGAGGCCTCCAGCTGGTGGAGCCAGTTTGCAGCATTTTTGTATTTGCTGTTTTTGCTACTTGCAGCTTTTTCTGAATTTGTCTTCTAGAGTTCGCATCATTAGTGTGTTTGCTGATTGTTTGCAGTACCGTACAGCTCTATGCTAACGCTAATGCTAACCCTGCTGGTGGTTAGCGAAGGTTAGTTGGTTCTGTTAAGTTACTGGGTTTTGACTGAACAGAGTGAGGACAGTTGGTTTTATTAGCTTCTCTCTGTGGAGGTTTCAGTCATGGTTGGTCTGCATGCTGAGGCTCTTACAGGCGTTGTAGGCCTTCTTGTGGGACAGGATCTCCACCACGTCTTTCTTCTTCAGGTTCTCTGGCAGGAAGGCTGGTTCTGTAGGAGAAACTGGCCATTTTAACAGACAGAGAGTCAATGCTGGTTCTCCAGGCACCAGGAGGTCCGAACAGCTCAGCTAGCATCAACGCAGCTCTGCTATGACAGAGATGGCTCCTCTGTCGCTGGCAGAGCCTGAAGAATGAAGCCCCCTGCTGAGGTTTTCATACCCTTTGACCTTTCCAACATGATGCCGGTCAACAAACTACAGACCAACGCTGAGTGGAAAACAGAGACAGCATTTAAAAACTAGAAATTCTTCAGTTTTTGCCTCACAAAATAATGCCTGCTTTGTTTTGGTCGATCATCTGAAAATGAAATAAAGAAGGTTGTGAAAACCTGAGCAGAGCTCAGCAGCTGACGGCGGCCATGACAGTCTGAGGCTAATGGTGCCTTATGGAGAACGGGCGGAGCAGCGCGACAAACGTCCTCAGGAAGCCGAGATGCAGATCAGCATAATGACAACAAATGACAGGAGGTGATTACTGACAGGAAGTCACCATGCGACGCTTTATTTTGAAAAGGCAGAATCACTCACGGGGTCGGCGCTGCGTCCCAAAGTGCAGGTCCAGGTCCAAGTACTTCACCATGTCGCTGAGCTTATCATAGTCCGAGTCTTCTCTGAGCTGAAAGCAAACAGACTGGTTCCAGTCACAACTGGTGACTCACCAGTTAGCTTGTTAGCTCGTTGTTAGCTGGTTCCAGAACTCACCTGACCCCAGATGGTTCCCTCTGAGTTCTCCACCTGCTCCCAGCGCAGACGCTTCACGCTCATGTGGTTGGCGTCGGACTGCTGGCCCGCCGGGAGCGGGGGGGGGGTCACAGGGCGGAGGGGGCGGAGGAGGCGGAGCCTAAGACCAACACAGATCATGAATAAAGCGACTCCTTCGGGAAGAGAGCGACCTGCAGCCTCACCTGCTGGGACTGCGGCTCCGGTGGGGGGGCGTCGAAGCTGCCGGTGTGAGTGGGGAGGGAGGAGTTTTGGTTCTGGTTCTGGTTCTGCAGGGAGGGGGGCAGCGGGCCCTGGTAGCTGTGCTGGTGATGCAGTTGATGGTGGCGCTGCAGCACCAGCTGGCTGGGCCGGAGCGGCCGGGGGAGGGGGGGCGGGGGCGGGCTGCGGCTGGCTGTGCTGGCGGGGGAGGTGGGTGCTGCGGGGGGGGGCGGCGCGCAGCGTGCAGCAGGTCGCGGCGGCGCCCTGCGAGAAGCGGCTGGATGAGGAGCGGAACCGCTGCCGGGCTTTCTCCACCTCCTCCCTGGTGGGCTTCAGCAGCGGCGAGCGCGCAGCCAGCAGCGTGCGGGGCGGCGGCGGCGGCGGGGGGATGATGGGGTGCTGCGGCTGGAAGGGGGCGCGGCCGCGGGGGGCGCGCTCCGGGGAGAACCGCGCCGGCGGCAGCGGGTCGGTGAACTGGACGGGGGGCGGGATCAGCGCCTGGAGAGGCGGCGGGGGCGGGGGGCTCTGGTCGGGAGGGGGGGGGATGGGCTCCGACCCAGAGGAGGACGAAGGCGAGGGGGCGTCCTCGCCGCCGCTGCTGCTGTGCTCCGCGCTGCTGCCGCTACTAAGGCGCCGCGGACGGAAGGCCACGCCCACTTCCTCTGAGAAGCTCATCTGCAGGGAGGAAGAGGTCAGAGGTCATCAGTGTCAGGCTCTGGTCCTGATGTGTCCTCATTGGACCCAGTTCCAGTCCTGTCAGGTCGTTCTGTAGAACCGGGTCAATCGATCAGATTAATCACTGTCTGGTTTGTTAGTTTGCATGTGAAAATACAAAATAAAAACGTCTCAGTTTTATGTTTTGTTTCACAAGGCCCCCCTGTAGCCCTGCGCCTCAGAGACAGGCGGTCAGGATTTTCCAGCTTTCTGGTTTCAGGACGTTCCTTCTTCACTGGAACTGGGTTCAGAAGTCAATGCTAGCTGAAATGCTAACGGCTCACAAAGGAAAACGCTACACCCAGCTCCTCCCAGTTCCTCCCAGCTCCACCCAGATCCTCCCAGATCCTCCCAGTTCCTCCCAGTTCCTCCCAGTTCCTCCCAGTTCCTCCCAGCTCCACCCAGCTCCTCCCAGTTCCTCCCAGCTCCACCCAGTTCCTCCCAGCTCCTCCCAGTTCCTCCCAGCTCCACCCAGCTCCTCCCAGTTCCTCCCAGCTCCACCCAGTTCCTCCCAGTTCCTCCCAGCTCCACCCAGTTCCTCCCAGTTCCTCCCAGCTCCACCCAGTTCCTCCCAGCTCCACCCAGTTCCTCCCAGCTCCACCCAGCTCCTCCCAGTTCCTCCCAGCTCCACCCAGTTCCTCCCAGTTCCTCCCAGCTCCACCCAGTTCCTCCCAGTTCCTCCCAGCTCCACCCAGCTCCTCCCAGCTCCATCCAGTTCCTCCCAGCTCCACCCAGTTCCTACCAGCTCCACCCAGATCCTCCAAGATCTTCCCAGTTCCTCCCAGCTCCACCCAGTTCCTCCCATCTCCACCCAGTTCCTCCCAGCTCCTCACAGTTCCTCCCATCTCCACCCAATTCCTCCCAGCTCCTCCCAGTTCCTCCCAGTTCCTCCCAGCTCCTCCCAGTTCCTCCCAGCTCCTCCCAGTTCCTCCCAGCTCCACCCAGTTCCTCCCAGCTCCTCCCAGTTCCTCCCAGTTCCTCCCAGCTCCTCCCAGTTCCTCCCAGTTCCTCCCAGTTCCTCCCAGCTCCACCCAGCTCCTCCCAGTTCCTCCCAGCTCCACCCAGTTCCTCCCAGCTCCACCCAGCTCCTCCCAGTTCCTCCCAGCTCCACCCAGCTCCTCCCAGTTCCTCCCAGCTCCACCCAATTCCTCCCAGCTCCTCCCAGCTCCTCCCAGCTCCACCCAGTTCCTCCCAGCTCCTCCCAGTTCCTCCCAGCTCCACCCAGTTCCTCCCAGCTCCACCCAGTTCCTCCCAGCTCCTTCCAGTTCCTCCCAGCTCCACCCAGTTCCTCCCAGCTCCATCCAGTTCCTCCCAGCTCCTCCCAGTTCCTCCCAGCTCCTCCCAGTTCCTCCCAGCTCCTCCCAGTTCCTCCCAGCTCCACCCAGTTCCTCCCAGCTCCTTCCAGTTCCTCCCAGCTCAACGGAGGGAAATGAAACATGTTTTTCATTGTTAAAACTCTGAAACGTGTGGCTTGAATCCGTTTTCAGCTTCCATGAATCAGAACATCAAAGAAGCATGTTTATTTTAAAAGTCATTTTCCTTCATTTCCACCATTAGATCCCAGTAAAACCAGTTAAACCAGTAAAACATTTTGCTGTGAAAGTGTTTACAAGTGAACACTTTAGAGCGGCTAACATGCAGCTTAGCAGCTGCTGCTCTCCGAAGCCAGAAACACAACGCTGCCATGAAAAAGCTCTAAATAAAGAAAAACAGTTTGAATGTGAACTTAAAGATCAGGCAGAACATTATGACCACCTTCAGCTGCCAGAACATCCATCCATCCTTCATTTTAATGTTTATAATACCAGAAGCGTTTCTGTCTGCACTTCAGTTGCCTTTTTGTTCACATTTATTTACTCCTATTTGAGTCATTTCCTACAGTATTTCTCCGTTTACTTGAGTCAAATCATATTTCAGTTTTTATCAGCTCTGATCTCCAGGTAGAAACATTTTGCTGCTCCTCGCTAACGGCAGCCATGATGGAAAGCCTCTGGTCATAATGTTGTGCCTTATCACTGCTGATGCATTTAAAGGTTTCAGCTGCTACTGAGAAACAGATTTTACTTACAGACAACCCTCTTCCTCTGTAACCATGACAACCACCTTCATCAATCTGTTCATTGAAGAAACAGGAGAGTCGCTGAGTTTTACTGACGAAGCATGAAGGCATCACCAGCTGCTTCCTGTTAGCCTGGCATTTGCCAGTGTCTGCTATGGCTCCGCCCCCTTTCTAGCTTAATGCATTCCCCTGTGGCTCCGCCCCCTTTCTAGCTGCATGTTCCCCTGTGGCTCCGCCCCCTTTCTAGCTGCATGTTCCCCTGTGGCTCCGCCCCATTTCTAGCTGCATGTTCCCCTGTGGCTCCGCCCCCTTACTAGCTGCATGTTCCCCTGTGGCTCCGCCCCATTTCTAGCTGCATGTTCCCCTGTGGCTCCGCCCACTTTCTAGCTGCATGTTCCCCTGGCTCCGCCCACTTTCTAGCTGCATGTTCCCCTGTGGCTCCGCCCCCATTTCTAGCTGCATGTTCCCCTGTGGCTCCGCCCCCTTTCTAGCTTAATGCGTTCTCCTGTGGCTCCGCCCCCTTACTAGCTTAATGCGTTCTCCTGTGGCTCCGCCCCTTACTAGCTGCATGTTCCCCTGTGGCTCCGCCCCCTTTCTAGCTTAATGCGTTCTCCTGTGGCTCCGCCCCCTTTCTAGCTGCATGTTCCCCTATGGCTCCGCCCCCTGTGGCTCCGCCCCCTTACTAGCTGCATGTTTTTCTGTGGCTCCGCCCCCTTTTCTAGCTTAATGCGTTCTCCTGTGGCTCCGCCCCCTTACTAGCTGCATGTTCCCCTGTGGCTCCGCCCCCTTTCTAGCTGCATGTTCCCCTGTGGCTCCGCCCCCTTACTAGCTGCATGTTTTTCTGTGGCTCCGCCCCATTTCTAGCTGCATGTTCCCCTGTGGCTCCGCCCCCTTTCTAGCTGCATGTTCCCCTGAACATGAAACTGAAACTGAATAAATGGGTCCATTTCAGTTCAGCTGAATCGTTACAGATCCTTAAAACATCAACCAGTCCTAATCAGTAGTCCTGCTTCAGGATCCCAAATGGTTTTGGACACAAGCTTATCAAAAATAACCAAACTTCTCTATGAAGGGCATCAATGTCCAGTTGTTTTCTGGGTAGTTTTTCTCCTGCCAGTTGACCTTTGTGCCTTTGTGCAGTGGATTGTTTCTGTGTCTTTAACCAGGCGCTCTGAAGTCGTACCTGCGGGAGCTGCCTGACCCTTGATGACCTCCCAGCTTTATGACGAGTGGATCCAGGCCTCCAGGCAAGGCGCCCAGCTCCCTGCAGACATGGAGGATGTCTGTCCGGCGCCTGAAGCTGACGGCTCACTCTGTTCCTCTGGTTCCAGTGTTTCAGACCCAGATAAACGGCTGCAGGCGCTCTGGCTGGTCTGTGATAAACTACCAAAGAACAACAGGAACAACCTGAGGTCAGTCCGCTCAGCCTTTCATTCGCACCGCGTTTCAGGTTTCAGCGTCCGTCTCCCGCGACTCCCTGCAGGTACCTGGTGAAGTTCTTAGCTAGACTGGCTCAGGACAGCGAGACCAACAAAATGACACCGAGCAACATGGCCATCGTCCTGGGACCCAACCTGCTGTGGGCCAAGACCGAAGGGTAGGAGGCGGAGCAGGCGCTCGGTCATCGGCTAGTCATGTCTGGGTCTCATCTCTGCTCTCGTCTCGCTGCAGGCGCCTGGCGGAGATGGCGGGCAGCGACCTCGGTGCATGTGGTGGCCATCTTAGAGCCCATCATCCAGCACGCTGACTGGTTCTTCCCTGAGGGTAGGTTCTGGCCGGACCGGACCTTTGGGTCGGCTGTGGTTCTGGCCCTTCATCACTCTGGAGCAGGAAGTGGAGCTTTAGAACTTCCTGTTCCTGGCTGAATGCTGGACATGATAGTAACGGTCTGCTTCCTGTCCAGACGTGGAGTTTAATGTTTCCGGCATGTTTGTGATGCCGCCGCCGGCAGCGTCCAATCACAGCAGCCCGCCGGCAGCGTCCAATCACAGCAGCCCGCCGGACGGCGAGTGCAGCATGGAGAGGAAGAGGAGCAGCATGCAGGGAACAGACGCTGACGCCGCGCGGAAAGACAAGTAATCACCCTAAGCTCCGCACCCAGGAAGCCCTTAGCTCCTCCTCCTCTGATCCGCCTGCTGGAGTTTATTCTGACTTCAGTTCTTCCTCTTAAAGGGCCGGTATCATAAAATCATGTTTTCCCTGCAGTGCTGCTTTGATTCTTTCATGTTAGAGGAATCCTTTAGGCTCCATGGTAACCATTCAGCTGATAGAACACCTGGGTGCACCTAGCCCCGCCTTCATGCTTCAGCTCCTTCAGACTAGCCAGCAGCAATTAGCAAGCAGCAATTAGCAAGCAGCTGAGCTCATTACAGGAGCAGCTGCTCAGAGCAGTGCTAGTAAAAACGTTAAAGGGTTAATAGAGGAGCCATGTTGGGATGACTTCCTGGGGGCGGAGTTTGAGAAAGGGCAGGAAATTTAAAGAGACAGAGGCGCAATTTCATTTCCTTTATAAACAGCATTTCTTCCACCTGAAGGGGCCGTTGGGGTAAATCTATGCTGTTTTGTCCTCCTGCCCCCCCCAGCTCTAACAAGCAGTCGGACCCCGCCCTCCGTAGAGGCAGTAGCACCTTAGGTAGAAAGCAGCACACCTCACCTGCCTTCCAGCCTCCCCTGCCCCCCGTAGAGGCCCCGATCCTGGACCCTGGGGTCCCTCATGGCCTCCAGGCCCCCCAGGTTGACACCCCGCCTCC
Source organism: Poeciliopsis prolifica (assembly GCF_027474105.1). Classification (NCBI taxonomy): domain Eukaryota; kingdom Metazoa; phylum Chordata; class Actinopteri; order Cyprinodontiformes; family Poeciliidae; genus Poeciliopsis; species Poeciliopsis prolifica. Next base: position 517,911 of record NW_026562424.1, read on the forward strand.
AGTGGGGGGGTCGGGGCTAGATGGCCCCCAACTCAGCCTGGTCCAGGATCTGGCTGCTCTGGCAGCAGCACAGCAGCTGCTGATCCAGAACACAGAGGAGCTGAGGTAAGTTGTGCTGCTGCAGCTGCTGCTGCAGCAGCTGTTCTGGTAATCCAACACCTCACTGGATCCAGTCCAGTAATCAGATTACAGTAATCTGGATAAGTTCCTGTTTTGATGAGTTTAAAGGAGACATGTTGGATGAGCTGCTGCTGCAGCCTGGAGGCCGTCGCCCCCTGGTGGAGGACGGAGGCACAACAGCATCACTATCATTAATATTAATATTTTAGTGTCGACTCCAATGTAAAATAATGAGTCTCAGCTTCCAGCAGCTCTGCTCTTTGACTAGGCCACTCTTTAAGGTGAACCTCCAGCCCACACACAGGTTTTCCTCCAGGATTCTTCTGGGTTTGGCTCCGTCCGTGACCTCTGACCTTCCTCCCACAGCATGATGCTGCCGCCACCGTCTTTCACTGACGCCGCGTTGTGTTCAGGGAGAATCGTTTGTTTGGATCAGATAAAATGTGACGGCTGGAGTTGAACAGCAGCAGCTGATGCTCAGCCCGGGTTCTGACCCACAGTGTCCAGAACACGATGCCTGCTGGTTTTGGACCGGAACCTCCTGCTGATCAACTCTGTTCTGGTTTCTGTCCAGCAGCCTGAAGCTGCGGGACGGCGCTGCAGCGGCGCCCACGCCGGTTCCTCAGAGGGACGGTTCTGGAGGCGGCGAGCCGACTGGGACCGGATCCGTGGGGCCCAGTCCTCACATGATGCGGCGAGGTGAGTCACTGCAGTCTGACCTCGCAACAACCAGCTGGGGCAGCAGCAGCTTCAGGATTTTTCACTTTGTGGAGTTAAACAGGAATAAACACGGCACCGGGTCAGAACCGGGTCAGAACCGGGTCTCTAACCAGTCAGAATGCGTGAACTGATATCAAGCATCATATTGTGACGGCTTTTAGTAAATTGGGTTTCAGTGACCTGGTTATCCGATCAGAACCTGTCCATCTGTCCTCCAGGTACCAAGAAGCAGGCTCCGCCCCTCCCAAGCCGTCCTGCGGCCCCGCCTCGCCGCCGCCCTGCGCCGCGCCCCGTCGCCACTCCAACAACCAGCCCCCCCTCCCGCCCCCAACCACCCGCCGCCGGCGCCTCCCGCTCCGGGGCCCTGGACCGACCCGCCCTGCCCAGAACCAGAACCCTCCCCTTCAGGAACCCCGCCCCCCCCTGACTCCTCCTCCTTCCCCCCACCGCCGCCGGCCAGGACGCCGTCCCGCCCCCGACCCAGTCTGGGTTCGGGTCGCTCCCACGGCCGCGTCCCGTCCCGAAACCTCGGAACCGGCCCAGCGTGCCGCCGCCGCCGCAGCCCCCGCCATGAGCAGCGACACCAACGACGTCTGCAAGACGGCGGGTGGGTACCAGCTGAGACCCGGTTCCGGTCCAACCCTGCCGGGTCCGGGTTCTAACGCTGTTACTGATGCTTCCACAGGGCAGAGCAGCGGGAGTGAGGTTGGTAGATTCTGGTTCTGACCGTCTTTCTCTGTCACACATGTCCAGAGCCACCAGAGTTCTGGAAACTGGGTCGTTCAAACCGGACCGCCAGCCGGGCCAGTTCTGAACACAACAAAACCAGAACCACAAAGGGATTTATTTCAGGGCAGCGAATCGTTCAGTGTCGACCCAATGAGCCTCGGGCCGGGTCGACCCGGTCATTCATCCATTCATTCATCTGTCCCTGAACGTTTGGATCGTCTGAACCCGGTTCTGTTCAGCTGTTTCTAGTTCAGAGCTTTATGGGCCTCACTAAGCTCCGCCCACCTGGCAGCAAGTCCCTCAAACAAAGACTGTTTCTATGGAAACATGGCGTCTTGGACCGATGCATCATTTCTGCTGGATTTTCACCAGATATCAGCTGCAGCAACACAGACGAACTAACAGGTTCATATCATCATCTGGATGACATCAAGGCGTTTGAGCAGCGATGCCTCCAGCATTATGCACAGCAAAATGCTTTCTGCAGTGAGAAACCTCAGCACCAATGTAGCTGTGGACAAGATCTCTGATGCTCATCATTCCTGATCTCTGATGCGTATCGTTCCTGATCTCTGATGCTTATCGTTCCTGATCTCTGATGCGTATCGTTCCTGATCTCTGATGCTCATCGTTCCTGATCTCTGATGCGTATCGTTCCTCATCTCTGATGCGTATCGTTCCTGATCTCTGATGCGTATCGTTCCGGATCTCTGATGCGTATCGTTCCTCATCTCTGATGCGTATCGTTCCTGATCTCTGATGCGTATCGTTCCTGATCTCTGATGCGTATCGTTCCTGATCTCTGATGCTTACTGTTCTGATCTCTGATGCGTATCGTTCCTGATCTCTGATGCGTATCGTTCCTGATCTCTGATGCGTATCGTTCCTGATCTCTGATGCTTATCGTTCCTGATCTCTGATGCTTATCGTTCCTGATCTCTGATGCTTATCGTTCCTGATCTCTGATGCTCATCGTTCCGGATCTCTGATGCTCATCGTTCCTGATCTCTGATGCGTATCGTTCCTGATCTCTGATGCGTATCGTTCCTGATCTCTGATGCGTATCGTTCCTGATCTCTGATGCGTATCGTTCCTGATCTCTGATGCTCATCGTTCCTGATCTCTGATGCTCATCGTTCCTGATCTCTGATGCGTATCGTTCCTGATCTCTGATGCGTATCGTTCCTGATCTCTGATGCGTATCGTTCCTGATCTCTGATGCGTATCGTTCCTGATCTCTGATGCGTATCGTTCCTGATCTCTGATGCTCATCGTTCCTGATCTCTGATGCGTATCGTTCCTGATCTCTGATGCTCATCGTTCCTGATCTCTGATGCGTATCGTTCCTGATCTCTGATGCGTATCGTTCCTGATCTCTGATGCGTATCGTTCCTGATCTCTGATGCTCATCGTTCCTGATCTCTGATGCTCATCGTTCCTGATCTCTGATGCTCATCGTTCCTGATCTCTGATGCTCATCGTTCCTGATCTCTGATGCTTATCGTTCCTGATCTCTGATGCGTATCGTCCTGATCTCTGATGCGTATCGTTCCTGATCTCTGATGCTCATCGTTCCTGATCTCTGATGCTTATCGTTCCTGATCTCTGATGCTTATCGTTCCTGATCTCTGATGCGTATCGTTCCTGATCTCTGATGCTCATCGTTCCTGATCTCTGATGCTTATCGTTCCTGATCTCTGATGCGTATCGTTCCTGATCTCTGATGCGTATCGTTCCTGATCTCTGATGCGTATCGTTCCTGATCTCTGATGCGTATCGTTCCTGATCTCTGATGCGTATCGTTCCTGATCTCTGATGCTCATCGTTCCTGATCTCTGATGCGTATCGTTCCTGATCTCTGATGCTCTTCGTTCCTGATCTCTGATGCGTATCGTTCCTGATCTCTGATGCGTATCGTTCCTGATCTCTGATGCGTATCGTTCCTGATCTCTGATGCTTATCGTTCCTGATCTCTGATGCTCATCGTTCCTGATCTCTGATGCTCATCGTTCCTGATCTCTGATGCTTATCGTTCCTGATCTCTGATGCGTATCGTTCCTGATCTCTGATGCGTATCGTTCCTGATCTCTGATGCGTATCGTTCCTGATCTCTGATGCTCATCGTTCCTGATCTCTGATGCATATCGTTCCTGATCTCTGATGCGTATCGTTCCTGATCTCTGATGCGTATCGTTCCTGATCTCTGATGCGTATCGTTCCTGATCTCTGATGCGTATCGTTCCTGATCTCTGATGCGTATCGTTCCTGATCTCTGATGCGTATCGTTCCTGATCTCTGATGCTTATCGTTCCTGATCTCTGATGCTCATCGTTCCTGATCTCTGATGCTCATCGTTCCTGATCTCTGATGCTCATCGTTCCTGATCTCTGATGCGTATCGTTCCTGATCTCTGATGCGTATCGTTCCTGATCTCTGATGCTCATCGTTCCTGATCTCTGATGCTCATCGTTCCTGATCTCTGATGTTTATCGTTCCTGATCTCTGATGCGTATCGTTCCTGATCTCTGATGCGTATCGTTCCTGATCTCTGATGCTCATCGTTCCTGATCTCTGATGCATATCGTTCCTGATCTCTGATGCATATCGTTCCTGATCTCTGATGCTTATCGTTCCTGATCTCTGATGCTTATCGTTCCTGATCTCTGATGCGTATCGTTCCTGATCTCTGATGCTCATCGTTCCTGATCTCTGATGCTTATCGTTCCTGATCTCTGATGCGTATCGTTCCTGATCTCTGATGCGTATCGTTCCTGATCTCTGATGCGTATCGTTCCTGATCTCTGATGCGTATCGTTCCTGATCTCTGATGCGTATCGTTCCGGATCTCTGATGCTTATCGTTCCTGATCTCTGATGCGTATCGTTCCTGATCTCTGATGCGTATCGTTCCTGATCTCTGATGCTCATCGTTCCTGATCTCTGATGCGTATCGTTCCTGATCTCTGATGCTCATCGTTCCTGATCTCTGATGCGTATCGTTCCTGATCTCTGATGCGTATCGTTCCTGATCGCTGATTCTTATCGTTCCTGATCTCTGATGCGTATCGTTCCTGATCTCTGATGCGTATCGTTCCTGATCTCTGATGCGTATCGTTCCTGATCTCTGATGCGTATCGTTCCTGATCTCTGATGCGTATCGTTCCTGATCTCTGATGCTTATCGTTCCTGATCTCTGATGCGTATCGTTCCTGATCTCTGATGCTCATCGTTCCTGATCTCTGATGCTTATCGTTCCTGATCTCTGATGCTTATCGTTCCTGATCTCTGATGCGTATCGTTCCTGATCTCTGATGCTCATCGTTCCTGCCAGGCTGCATCAGTCGGGCTTCATGGTTTTCTAGGTCACTTGTGAAATCAGTGGCTGATTCCTGTGGTTTGTTGTCTAATGTTTGCTTTGTGCCTCAGCCTGATGCGCTGGACTCAGCGCTAACAGAGAGGCTAACAGGAGCAACAGTTTAGTCAAAAGCCTTTCCTACTAAAATCAAATCTTTACTGCATGTGAGATACACGTTGCATGTTGATGTGTTTAGCTAATGTCAGGCTGTAGCAGACAGGCGTCAAGGTGCAGGATTAGTGTCAGTCCTGCTGCACTGAGCTAACAGATGTTCATGATGGATGTTTGGTATTGATTTTCTTTAATTCAGACATAAAGAAATCAAATCAATAACTCACACCAGCACAAACTGCTTTGTTCTTGTTGATCCTATGAAAGTTGATGGTTTTGCACAAGCTTTGATCCAAGCAAGACTTTCTGCTTCTGATTTGGAAATCTGTGAATTTTACGACCACAGATACGATCGGGATCCTGACGTCACCAGATCAATAGAGAACCATTCTGTTCGCACTGTTGATGGAAAACCTTCTGCTGGTCTGCAATGTAGCCTGGTGCTAGTTAGCATGTGTTAGTAACGCTTCCCCACTGAGCTGAACTCTGCCCCCTGCTGGTCAGCTGTCAGAGCAGCAGGAAGAATTTGCTCCGTGTTCGCATCCCGGAAACATCCAGAGCTGAAGCTCATGTCGGTCCCTCTGTCCCGGTCAGTCAGTCCCGGTCAGTCAGTCCCGGTCAGTCTGCCGCCGGATTCTGGACAAACTGGTTCAGACAGATACTTGAGGTCGGATTAAATGTCAGTTTTCAAACTTTGCATTTGTTTGATGTTTGGACAGTTATGTGATCCAGACCTGAACATCAGAGATGATTCATCACATTCCCAGAGTTCCTCAGATTCTTTAGGAATCTGGACAGTGGAGGCTAAGATTAGCGTTAGCCTGTAGCGGCTAACGCTAGCCTATCAGCTAGTTAGCACAACAGTGAGTTCGGGCGTCCAATCAGATCGCTCGGAAACAGGAGCAGCTCGTTGTAGCTTTACTCTGGTTTCAGCCAGAATATTAATATGTAAAAATAATAAAAAGAGTTCAAATCTATGTAATGAATCTAAACATTTCCCTCCATTGATGTTTAATAGTTAGGTGAACATCTGAGCACAGCTCTTCATCATCATCATCATCATCATCACCTGTTCTGTGTCGTTTAGAGCCGCTGATGTCTTTGAAGAGACCCGGTCGGGCTTCCGTAGCCGAGCTCAGCGTGGACCAGCAGCCCGCGGCCGCCAGCTCCTCTTCCTCCTGCGACCTGGACACCGAGAGCACCGCTCTGTGAGGACCGGCCCATGACCCACGGTGACCTCGGGCCCAGACCTCCACCCGCCTGTCGTCGCGTCCTCAACCTTCAGAATCTGAACTGATTCAACTGGAGCGATGCGTCACACTGCCCCCTACTGGCTGCTGTCATGTACTACACTAACAAGTGTCTTTAAGCCAAAGTTCCTGTTCAAAACGACATAGCAGCTTCATGTGTAACATCTCTCTCTCTCTCTCTCTCTCACACACACACACACACACACACACACACACACACACACAGACAGACATGGTGTTTCTACACGGCTCGTTGTTCTGACTTAGCTGCAGACAATCGGAGTCGGTGGAAATGACGGGACAAGTTTTCTTCCTGCTTTCTGGTTGAGTCTGATTCAGATCAGGGGAAGAAGGTGACTGCTGGTTCTGTCACCAGTTTCTCCTCCATGTTTGTATTTATTAGCTGGTTTAAGAACACACACACACACTCACACACTCACACACACACACACACACTGCAGTTCAGCGCCAGCCATGCCTTACTTCTGTTTCCTGCATTTCTGCCTTCAGGGACACGAGCTGTCCTCCCTGACCAGAACCCGGTTCTGGTCAGTTTCTGCCTTTCCTCAGCGCCGTCTGGGTCAGAGTGAATGTAGAGTGGGCCGGTTCCGAGTGGCCGGTTTTGCACAGATGAACTGATGATGATGCTGCCTTCGTCCCCCTCTGAGCTGACAGGAAGCCTCAGCCATGACGCCGGGGGAGGTTCTGCCGGGTCGGGTCGGTGCGTTTAGGTCAGAGGCGTCGGACGCTCGGCTCGCCCTCCTGAACCTCGCTGCCTTATTTCCCAGAATCCTTCAGGCTTGTTTATTATGACTGCAGCATCTTGAAGCTCCGACGTTTATCATGTTTTCTGAGTTGAAATATGAAAAATCCTGTAATGTTGAAGTTTCTCAAAGGAAATAAAGTATATGAAGGTCAAACGTTCTGCTTGTTTCTGATCAGAACCATCAGGAAATGTTTTATTACCATAAAAATATGGAAAAATTACAACACTGCTTATTAAAGGATGAGTTATCTGGGCCTGAAATCAGTTATTCAAATAATCAATGAACTCAATCGTTGATTAGTTGAACCAAAACTGTTCAATATTTATTATTTTGAATTTATTTGAATCTTTGTATTTCTAACAGATCATTGATTAACATTAAATGTTCAATAAAAAATCTGCATAATTTACCAACTTGCTTCAGCGGATGGATTCCTGTGAACTGAATCCTTTAGAAGTTCTTCTGAAAAGAATCAAAGTTCTGCTGGAAACCACAACTGCACAGGACTGACCCGGTTCTGACGCTTTGGGTCAGAACCGGAGAATAAATGTAAAGAGTCAAAATCCAAAACATGAAGTTTATTTAAAGCAGAAAAGCTTTGAGAAGCACAGAACAGAACCTTACTGGAACTAGAGCCAGCGGCACATCCCAACAGGAAGTGATGTCATGCCGCCTCATGAAGCCTCAGAACAAGAAAAAGTTTCATAAGAAAATAAACGGATTTTGGGGCGGAGCCAACAAGCAGGACGGGTCGCCATGGTTACCAGGTAACCCAGCAGGCAGCGGCAAATATCTGGACTCAAGATGATCAATAACCTGAAACCAAACGGATCTGAACGGATCACAGACTGAAGGGATGAAAAACGTTTATCGGCTTTACAAAATAAAAGCAATTTAACGTAATAAATATCCACTTTACTCGCCGTCTGATCGGCACGGATTAAATCTACAATCATCTGGACTTAATCTGGACTTAATCTGGATTTAATCTGGACTTAATCTGGACCGCAGCTCCTCCAGAAAACTGGTCCAGTCTATCTGGTGAAGTCTATGCTTCGGCTGCGAAGGTCTGAAATCTGATCTGATGGAAAATAAGCTCCAGAAGTGAAAACATGAATTTATTGGAGCAACAGAACAAACCGAATATTAACATAAAACTTAATATTTACAATATCATAATATTAATAACAACAATAATAATAATATTTATATTTTTTATAAATATTATTATTGAGAACAACAATCAATATTCTGCTTCATACAGAGATGGCAAAGTTCCGTCTGTTTCAGCACCTAATGTAAGGCCTGATCCGGTCCGGTCTTGGCGCCGCGGTCGGCCCGGTCCGGTCTTGGCGCCATGGTCGGCCCGGTCCGGTCTTGGCGCCGCGGTCGGCCCGGTCCGGTCTTGGCGCCGCGGTCGGCCCGGTCCAGTCTTGGCGCCGCGGTCGGCCCGGCGGCTCCTACCAGGCCGGGGGGGAGGACAGGCGCGGGCTGCGGGGGTTCTCAGGACTCTGGGTCTCACTTAGCGCTCTCTGAAAGACAGAACCAGAACCAGAACCTTTATCCGGCTACTTCACATCATCAGACCCGATCGTTTCTCCGCTGCAGCCGCTCCTTCTGAGGCAAATCTGTCAAAGTTTCGCTGAAGCGGTGGAAACGAGACGCTTCCCGCCTGAGCCGGGTCCAATTCGACCCGGCCGGTTCCGGAAGCTGCTCACCTCAAACTTGGACATGAACTCCGCAAAGATGCCGAAAAAAGAGTCGGTGCTGGTGGAGCGGCCGTCCTCGCCGAAGTACGACGCCACCTGGGAGAACTCGGCCATGGCCCGGGACTGGAGCGACTCCAGGGACTGCAGGGCCGGGTGGCTGTTCTCCAGAAAACTCTGTGGAAGGAAGACACACTTCAGCTGCTGTCCGGGTCTGCTGGGCCGGCCCGGAACCAAAACCAGACGCCGTTCAGCGAGTAAATAAAAATTGGGTTGAAGATAAAGATTTGGCTTCAAACCGAAGATTTAGTTTATAGCTAAATCTTTATCTTAAAACTAAAACGAATGAATGAATGAATGAATGAATGAATGAATGAATGAATGAATGAATGAAATGAATGAATGAATGAAGTGAAATGAATGAATGAATGAAATGAAATGAATGAATGAATGAAGTGAAATGAATGAATGAATGAATGAATGAAGTGAAATGAATGAATGAATGAATGAATGAATGAAGTGAAATGAATGAATGAAGTGAAATGAATGAATGAATGAATGAAGTGAAATGAATGAATGAATGAATGAATGAAGTGAAATGAATGAATGAATGAATGAATGAAGTGAAATGAATGAATGAATGAATGAAGTGAAATGAATGAATGAAGTGAAATGAATGAATGAATGAATGAAGTGAAATGAATGAATGAATGAAGTGAAATGAATGAATGAATGAATGAAGTGAAATGAATGAATGAATGAATGAATGAATGATCTTGTCCTTGCTGGTAATGGGTGAACGTGTGAATGATCCTGAAACGTTTTATGGTAAATATGTTTTCCGTACACTCATAACGGAGGCGAAGCGGTCGTCGGCCGGCAGCGTCTGGCAGGCCGTCCTGATGTCCTGCGCCGCGGCGTGGAGCTCGCTCAGCTCCGAGGTGACGGCCCTCTGGTTGACTGGAGCAGAACAGAGACAGGGGGCGCTACTGAGCGGCCGCACGGGGAGGTACCGACCTGCAGGAAGTGGCGGCGTACCTTTAGCGGCCAGAGGAACCGTGGGCAGCTCTCTGGGGAAGCTCAGCAGCTCGGGGAAGTGCTGACTCAGCGACTTGGCCAGGATGTGAAGGAACGTGGATTTTCCATCCACCGTCTTCGTCGTGCTCAACTGTGAAATAGTTATTAGAATAACTTGGATCTTCATTCGTCCATAAACGTCTCAGTTTCAAACTAAATATTTAGTCAGAAATCTGAATATTTAATGTGGAGTTAATGATGTCATCTCTCTGATGGGCCAGCCAAACTGTTGCTATGGTTACGCTCTGACCTCCGTCAGGAAGTTGATCTTGAAGCTCGTCGTTCGGTGGCTCTTGGGCTGACCGTTGTTCAGGTAGTTCCCCATCGCCAGGACAAACTGCGGGCCGCAATCAGAACCAATCAGAACCAACCAGAACCAACCAGAACCAACCAGAACCAATCAGAACCAATCAGAACCGGCAGACCCGTCCGGTCCCGACCCACCTCCAGTATCTTGGCCAGCTTCCTGCTGCTCTTCAGCTCCAGCGACGCCTTGTGGATATAGTCAAAGGCCGCCTTCATCTCCTCGGCCCGCTCCTGCAGCGTGGCTTTGAACAGGAGGCTGCGCAGCCGGGTCTTGTAGTCCGGAACCGTCAGCATCTGAAACGGGCCGGCGGTCAGTGTGAGGGTGGGTTCTGGCCGGGCCCGGTGGGCCCGGTGGGCCCGGCGGGCCGTCGGCGCGGTACCTGGAAGATGAACTGGTCCGGCTCGCTGAGTTTGGCCGGGTCCTGCTGGAAGCGCTGGTACTGCTGGACCTCGTCCTGGTCGGGCGCGTAGAGCAGCAGCTGCTTGATGTGGGCCGGTTCCAGCCGGTCCGTGCTCAGATCCAACAGAACCTGGCGCAGCTCGTCAGGAGACAGCTTCAGGTGGGCCATGAGGATGGCTGCAGGGTCAGCACAAAGGTCAAACCTGCTGCTTCCTGATTGGCTGCTGAGGTCCATTAGTTCATCAGTAACTTCCTGCAAAAAGCTGCTGACGCCTTCAGCCGTCAGTCTGCGCAAAGTTCTACGTCTGTGTTGAATATTAATTAGTTTAATGTGGATGTGACAGATTATGTGTTGATGTTTATAATTACAGGATTATTTATTGACATAAATGTCACAAATTCAAACTACATATTTAGTTAGTAGCTAAATATTTAATTTGAAGCTGAATATTTATGTAGCAAGTTAAACATTTAGCTAACCAACTAAATACAAAGTTAAAAAATATTTATGCTTGATATCTAAATATTGAGTTTATAAAACACAAAATGATGCCAATTTTGCATCAATCAAAAGCAACAGAAAAACGCTGCAACTCACCTGATGGTCCTCCAGGCCACTAGGGGGAGTCTGGAGCACATAATGCTACCTCGGTAAATATCCTAATGTTGTTTAATGCTGTGAAAGGATGTTTGAGCAGACAGGAAGTGGACATCCTGTCTTACTGAGTCTGGACCGTCTGGTTCGCAGGTCGACTCCCCCTAGTGGCCTGGAGGCCTCCAGCTGGTGGAGCCAGTTTGCAGCATTTTTATATTTGCTGTTTTTGCTACTTGCAGCTTTTTCTGAATTTGTCTTCTAGAGTTCGCATCATTAGTGTGTTTGCTGATTGTTTGCAGTACCGTACAGCTCTATGCTAACGCTAATGCTAACCCTGCTGGTGGTTAGCGAAGGTTAGTTGGTTCTGTTAAGTTACTGGGTTTTGACTGAACAGAGTGAGGACAGTTGGTTTTATTAGCTTCTCTCTGTGGAGGTTTCAGTCATGGTTGGTCTGCATGCTGAGGCTCTTACAGGCGTTGTAGGCCTTCTTGTGGGACAGGATCTCCACCACGTCTTTCTTCTTCAGGTTCTCTGGCAGGAAGGCTGGTTCTGTAGGAGAAACTGGCCATTTTAACAGACAGAGAGTCAATGCTGGTTCTCCAGGCACCAGGAGGTCCGAACAGCTCAGCTAGCATCAACGCAGCTCTGCTATGACAGAGATGGCTCCTCTGTCGCTGGCAGAGCCTGAAGAATGAAGCCCCCTGCTGAGGTTTTCATACCCTTTGACCTTTCCAACATGATGCCGGTCAACAAACTACAGACCAACGCTGAGTGGAAAACAGAGACAGCATTTAAAAACTAGAAATTCTTCAGTTTTTGCCTCACAAAATAATGCCTGCTTTGTTTTGGTCGATCATCTGAAAATGAAATAAAGAAGGTTGTGAAAACCTGAGCAGAGCTCAGCAGCTGACGGCGGCCATGACAGTCTGAGGCTAATGGTGCCTTATGGAGAACGGGCGGAGCAGCGCGACAAACGTCCTCAGGAAGCCGAGATGCAGATCAGCATAATGACAACAAATGACAGGAGGTGATTACTGACAGGAAGTCACCATGCGACGCTTTATTTTGAAAAGGCAGAATCACTCACGGGGTCGGCGCTGCGTCCCAAAGTGCAGGTCCAGGTCCAAGTACTTCACCATGTCGCTGAGCTTATCATAGTCCGAGTCTTCTCTGAGCTGAAAGCAAACAGACTGGTTCCAGTCACAACTGGTGACTCACCAGTTAGCTTGTTAGCTCGTTGTTAGCTGGTTCCAGAACTCACCTGACCCCAGATGGTTCCCTCTGAGTTCTCCACCTGCTCCCAGCGCAGACGCTTCACGCTCATGTGGTTGGCGTCGGACTGCTGGCCCGCCGGGAGCGGGGGGGGGTCACAGGGCGGAGGGGGCGGAGGAGGCGGAGCCTAAGACCAACACAGATCATGAATAAAGCGACTCCTTCGGAAGAGAGCGACCTGCAGCCTCACCTGCTGGGACTGCGGCTCCGGTGGGGGGGCGTCGAAGCTGCCGGTGTGAGTGGGGAGGGAGGAGTTTTGGTTCTGGTTCTGGTTCTGCAGGGAGGGGGGCAGCGGGCCCTGGTAGCTGTGCTGGTGATGCAGTTGATGGTGGCGCTGCAGCACCAGCTGGCTGGGCCGGAGCGGCCGGGGGGAGGCGCTAGGGGCGGGCTGCGGCTGGCTGTGCTGGCGGGGGAGGTGGGTGCTGCGGGGGGGGCGGCGCGCAGCGTGCAGCAGGTCGCGGCGGCGCCCTGCGAGAAGCGGCTGGACGAGGAGCGGAACCGCTGCCGGGCTTTCTCCACCTCCTCCCTGGTGGGCTTCAGCAGCGGCGAGCGCGCAGCCAGCAGCGTGCGGGGCGGCGGCGGCGGGGGGATGATGGGGTGCTGCGGCTGGAAGGGGGCGCGGCCGCGGGGGGCGCGCTCCGGGGAGAACCGCGCCGGCGGCAGCGGGTCGGTGAACTGGACGGGGGGCGGGATCAGCGCCTGGAGAGGCGGCGGGGGCGGGGGGCTCTGGTCGGGAGGGGGGGGGATGGGCTCCGACCCAGAGGAGGACGAAGGCGAGGGGGCGTCCTCGCCGCCGCTGCTGCTGTGCTCCGCGCTGCTGCCGCTACTAAGGCGCCGCGGACGGAAGGCCACGCCCACTTCCTCTGAGAAGCTCATCTGCAGGGAGGAAGAGGTCAGAGGTCATCAGTGTCAGGCTCTGGTCCTGATGTGTCCTCATTGGACCCAGTTCCAGTCCTGTCAGGTCGTTCTGTAGAACCGGGTCAATCGATCAGATTAATCACTGTCTGGTTTGTTAGTTTGCATGTGAAAATACAAAATAAAAACGTCTCAGTTTTATGTTTTGTTTCACAAGGCCCCGCTGTAGCCCTGCGCCTCTGAGACAGGCGGTCAGGATTTTCCAGCTTTCTGGTTTCAGGACGTTCCTTCTTCACTGGAACTGGGTTCAGAAGTCAATGCTAGCTGAAATGCTAACGGCTCACAAAGGAAACGCTCCACCCAGTTCCTCCCAGCTCCACCCAGCTCCTCCCAGCTCCTCCCAGCTCCTCCCAGTTCCTCCCAGTTCCTCCCAGTTCCTCCCAGTTCCTCCCAGCTCCACCCAGTTCCTCCCAGCTCCTCCCAGCTCCTCCCAGTTCCTCCCAGCTCCACCCAGTTCCTCCCAGCTCCACCCAGCTCCTCCCAGTTCCTCCCAGCTCCACCCAGTTCCTCCCAGTTCCTCCCAGCTCCACCCAGTTCCTCCCAGTTCCTCCCAGCTCCACCCAGCTCCTCCCAGCTCCTTCCAGTTCCTCCCAGCTCCACCCAGTTCCTCCCAGCTCCACCCAGTTCCTCCCAGCTCCACCCAGTTCCTCCCAGCTCCATCCAGTTCCTCCCAGCTCCATCCAGTTCCTCCCAGCTCCACCCAGTTCCTCCCAGCTCCACCCAGTTCCTCCCTCCATCCAGTTCCTCCCAGCTCCATCCAGTTCCTCCCAGCTCCACCCAGTTCCTCCCAGCTCCACCCAGTTCCTCCCAGCTCCATCCAGTTCCTCCCAGCTCCACCCAGTTCCTCCCAGCTCAACGGAGGGAAATGAAACATGTTTTTCATTGTTAAAACTCTGAAACGTGTGGCTTGAATCCGTTTTCAGCTTCCATGAATCAGAACATCAAAGAAGCATGTTTATTTTAAAAGTCATTTTCCTTCATTTCCACCATTAGATCCCAGTAAAACCAGTTAAACCAGTAAAACATTTTGCTGTGAAAGTGTTTACAAGTGAACACTTTAGAGCGGCTAACATGCAGCTTAGCAGCTGCTGCTCTCCGGAGCCAGAAACACAACGCTGCCATGAAAAAGCTCTAAATAAAGAAAAACAGTTTGAATGTGAACTTAAAGATCAGGCAGAACATTATGACCACCTTCAGCTGCCAGAACATCCATCCATCCTTCATTTTAATGTTTATAATACCAGAAGCATTTCTGTCTGTACTTCAGT
>NW_026562424.1:540000-697500 GCF_027474105.1 Poeciliopsis prolifica
TGCAGAGCGGCATGCTGGGAAGCTGCAGGTCTACCTACATGGCTGAGGTCCGGGGACTCGGGGAAGGAGGTCCCGTCTCCTGACTGCCTCTCCTCCGGGCTCCCGCATTCATCCACATGAATTCCTGAAGCAGAGCGTGGAGAGACACGGCCGTGAGCCCGGCTCGGCCCGGAGGAGAGCAGGAAGCACAGAGAAGCAGGCAGAGCTGCAGCCGATGGAGGCGACGCGCGGCGGACATGAGCTCAGCTCCTATCTCTGACATCAGGCCTGACTACTGGTGGAGCAGCAGCTCAACAAGTCATAAAATCTGCCTACTAGCCTCAAAGCATTTCACAATAAAAGACAGAATTAATCTGGAGATGGATGCTGTAAAACAGAAACACCTCAGGAGTCTCAGCTGTCGATTTTTCCACCTCAACAAACAATAAAAACGATTCTATAGCGATGCATAATCTATAGTTAGATTTCTGTAAAGCCGGGCGGTTCTGTCCGGCCCGTGTTTCCGGGCGGCATACCCATTCCCAGGTGAGTCCCGATGATGCAGTCGTCAGAGCTCCTCTCCCGGACGCAGCTGCGGTACGACGACCCGGTCACCCGCATGGAGCTGCTGCGCTTGTGGTGTTCTGGAGCGCCGTCAGGATCCAGCAGCACTGCAGAGACCGAGTCAGGAAAGCAGCAGCATAAAAATCAATAAGCGACCTGTTTATTTCGAGAATAAAGTGAATATGTTGTTTTAGAAATGTCACAGTTTCTGGCAACATATTTCGATCTAAATATTAAACCGACAAGCTAAATATTCAGGTTGGAATTTCAATATTTATTTCCAAATGTCTGCAAACTAAAGATTTAGCTTCCAAATAAAATGAATCAGAGTATTTCTACTCAGACCGGTTCCTTCCAAGCCCCTGAGTTCTGACCCGCCGGTTCTGACCCGCACCGCTGCTCTTGAAGCCCAGGAAGCGAGACAGCTTGCTCTGGCAGCGCTCCTGCTCCTCGTAGGTCAGCAGCTGGTGGATGAACTGCCAGATCAGCTGCTTGGCTGGAGTGTCCAGCACCGGGAAGACGTCCACTATCAGGCTGTCCAGGTTCCTGTCAGTAACAACACACCTTATGAGGTCACTTCCTGCTCCCCGCCCCGCCCCCCCGCCCCGCCCCCCCGCCCGCGGCTCACCTGTGCTGGAAGAAAGTCTCCAGGGCCTTGCAGACGGTGTAGCGCTCCTGGATGGTCAGCAGGTGCTCCAGCTGCTGGCTGAAGGTCCGACCCTGAACCTTAATGCTGGGAGGGAGGATCTCTGCCACCCACTGCAGCGAGCTGAGAGCCGGGGACCTGTCCAGCAGAGACACAGCGTCCATCAGAGACACGGCGTCCAGCAGAGACACAGCGTCCATCAGAGACACGCGTCCAGCAGAGACACAGCGTCCATCAGAGACACGGCGTCCATTAGAGACACGGTGTCCAGCAGAGACACAGCATCCATTAGAGACACAGCGTCCATTAGAGACACGGCGTCCAGCAGAGACACAGCGTCCATCAGAGACACGGCGTCCATTAGAGACACGGTGTCCAGCAGAGACACAGCATCCATTAGAGACACAGCGTCCATTAGAGACACGGTGTCCAGCAGAGACACAGCGTCCATCAGAGACACGGCGTCCATTAGAGACACGGTGTCCAGCAGAGACACAGCGTCCATTAGAGACACAGCGTCCAGCAGAGACACATTGTCCAGCAGAGACACATTGTCCATCAGAGACACATTGTCCATCAGAGACACGGCGTCCATTAGAGACACGGTGTCCAGCAGAGACACAGCGTCCAGCAGAGACAGAGGAAGGAATGTCTTCCTCTGTCTCTGGTGTTTGTCTGAACTCGTCTTCACTTACTGGTCCAAAAGTATATCAACGTTTCAAGACCTTCTATTAACTTTGCTTAAATAAAAATTGATTTTCTGAAACAAGTTTATCTACAATATTCTAAAAAAACATAATTAATAGTCAAATGTCTTCCACATTTGAACCACAGGCGTCCCTACAGCCCTGTGTGCCGACCTGGAGCGAGGAACCATGGCAGGAGTCAGACTGGGAGATTCTTCCGGGTCGGTCCGGTCCGAGGAGAAGTCCGACGGGCCGTCCTCCACCACCAGGGTCGGCACCGCCCCGCTGCCCTGCAGCATGGACACCACCTTCTCATGGGAGCAGTTCCTGCAGGAGGACCAGATGGACAGCCTGAAGCAGGAGACGTAACCAGAACCAGAACCAGAACCAGAACACGCTCCGGCCCTCTGCCAAGTTGTGCTAACAGCAGTTAGCCTATCAGAAACTATGCTAGCTTAAAATAGCATCTGGTTGTTAGCATGTAGCAGCTAGTGTTGATGTTAGCATTCTCCTCCAGATGTGTAGAGAAGCTCCATCATCTCTGATAAATTCAATACATTTCAATTCAAAGTATGAATTATTTTGTCCATAAAGTTTGATTAACTGGAATTATCCTGTTGAAACATTTTAATGGCGCCCAGCGCCGGTTCGTTTATGAACACATGAAATCATCACCAGATGCAGCTTCGCTCCTGAGCTGGAAGCGGTTTCCATGGTTACGGCGAACATCTTTGCTCCATGACAACAGATCTCACATGGCTGCCAGGTGACAGGGTGAGTCAGGATGACAGGGTGAGTCAGGATGACAGGGTGAGTCAGGATGACAGGGTGAGTCAGAATGACAGGGTGAGTCAGGATGACAGGGTGAGTCAGGATGACAGGATGAGTCAGGATGACAGGGTGAGTCAGGATGACAGGGTGAGTCAGGATGACAGGATGAGTCAGGATGACAGGGTGAGCCAGGATGACAGGGTGAGTCAGGATGACAGGGTGAGTCAGGATGACAGGATGAGTCAGGATGACAGGATGAGTCAGGATGACAGGGTGAGTCAGGATGAGTCAGGATGACAGGGTGAGTCAGGATGACAGGGTGAGTCAGGATGACAGGGTGACTGGGACCGGAGGGTCCAGCACTGAAAGTTGGTGAGGAAGGGACTGACCTCATGTCCAGGCCGTTCAGGAACAGGATGCGGTCACCTGGTTTCAGCCCACACTCATCAGCAGGGCTGTCTGAGAGCAACAAGACAGGATCAATCAATCAATCAATCAATCAATCAATCAATCAATCAACCAATCAATCAATCAATCAATCATTTACTTGTAGCACATCTCAGCAACCAGGCAGTTCCGAAAAATATCACTGAGTGACTAATATGAGAACATTTTGATGAGTGATCAAAATCATCAAACATATTGATCAATATTCAATTTATTACGTTTCCATAGCAACCAAACATGGATTTAAAGGACCTCGTGTTTCAGCTGTTTTCCAGAAGTTTGTTCTAGATTTATGGTGCCTAGAAGCTGAAGGCAGGAATCGACAAACGCCTGGTTGAGTCGTCGTTCTCTGTTCCTCAGCTGACAGAAGGCCGGCTTTGGAGCCGCCTTTATGTGGCGCCGAGGGTCCAGACAGCCAGTGACCCAGCGGGCTCACAGCGCCTCCGCTCTCTATTCAGCAGGGGCCCCAGTGGGCCCCAGCGGGGGGGCTCCATGGGTCCCAGCGGGGGGGGCTTTGGGCCCCATCGGGGGGGGGCTTCGTGGCCCCAGCGGGGGGGGCTTCGTGGGCCCCAGCGGGGGGGGGCTTCGTGGGCCCCAGCTGGGGGGGGCTTCGTGGGCCCCAGCTGGGGGCTCCGTGGGCCCCAGCTGGGGGGGGCTTCGTGGGCCCCAGCTGGGGGCTCCGTGGGCCCAGCGGGGGGGGGCTTCGTGGGCCCCAGCAGGGGGGGGGGCTCCGTGGGCCCAGGGGGGGGGGGCTTCGTGGGCCCCATCGGGGGGGGCTTCGTGGGCCCCAGCGGGGGGGGGCTCTTTGGGCCCCATCGGGGGGGGCTTCGTGGGCCCCAGCGGGGGGGGGGCTTCGTGGGCCCCAGCAGGGGGGGCTTCGTGGGCCCCATCGGGGGGGGCTTCGTGGGCCCCAGCGGGGGGGCTCTTTGGGCCCCATCGGGGGGGGCTTCGTGGGCCCCAGCGGGGGGGGCTCCGTGGGCCCCAGCTGGGGGCTCCGTGGGCCCCAGCTGGGGGGGGCTCCGTGGGCCCCAGCTGGCCCACTGCGTCAGGCTGGTGGGCGCTGTCATCGCCGCAGCTTCGATAACAGCCTGATGCTTTCATCTCAGAAACCCAAAGCAGATTATTATGAACTGATATAAAGGATCCTTATTAATCTAATGGGATTAAATGAACAACTTCAGTTAAAATATGTCAGACATAAACAAGTGAAAATACTAAAGAAAAAGGAAATACAAGCCAAGTATTGAAAGTCTGACCAACACAAAATGCAGCCAAAGCAGGCTGGGGAAATTCAACAAATAAAATCTGAAAAGTGTGGCCTGTTTCTCTACTCAGACTGGCTCAATCAGAACTGTGCAGAAGCTGCAGTTTTCCACCTCTACAGACTGAAATACCTGTTTTTGTGTCCTGCCACAGATACTGAGGGGCAGTTAAGTCTGGACTTGTACTAGGCCACTCTAACCCATCAAGTCAGGCTGATTGTCTCAGCTCTTCTTCAGCCTCTCACAAGTTTCCCCCAGGATTTTCCTGATTCAGCTCCCAGCATGATGCTGCCACCACCGTGTTGCTCCTTGTGTTCAGATTACAGCTGACTGACGGCTTGCCATCGCTCAGCGTTTTGTTTTGTTCGCCTCGCTCCAAACGAAGTGATCCTGGAGGTAAACTGCAGTAACTTTCAAAAAAATAAATGTTTTTACATATTTATTCAAACTGCCTCCATGTTGGGACAGTTTGTTATGAGACAGATAATCTGTGAAAAGATCGATCTCCTCTGCCTTCTACCAGTGCTAACTGGAAACAACCAATCAGAGCCAGGGGCGGGGCTTAGCGCAGACAATCACAATCTTGTACGCTCAGCTAGCATAGCATATCGTGAATGCAAAGGCTAGTTAGCATAGACACAGACAACGGTGAATAAATGGTTTTCTTGTAATAGTAAGTTGTCTCTTTACAACATTTAGCAGCGAGTCTGCAACCTGATTGACAGCGCTAAGCCCCGCCTCTAGCTCGGATTGACTGCTTTTGGTGCATTTCTTCAGACAGTAGCAGATCAGGGACGATCTGGAGGAGACCCAGGTGTTCACAGATTATCTGTCTCAAAAACATGAAGACAGTTTATTAAATAAGTAAAAATATTTGATAAAAGTTACAAACCGCAGATTAAAACTCAGATTATATTCCAGGAAGACAGGGCTCCACTTCCTGTTGGTCTTCACATTAAAGCACCAACCATTAAGGCAGGTCCCCATCATGCACCTGTGTGGCGTCCAGCATCTGATGGGAGCTGTGGCGCGGCCCGACCCGGGTTCTGATCGGACCCTGTCAGAACCAACCCGGTCCAAACCGCCCGGGTTCTGTTCTGGAAGTGGTACCTGGGATGACGGCGTCGATGCAGACGGGGGCGTGGCCTCGCAGCGTGAAGCCGAAGCTCTTCTTCCCTCTGTAGACTCGGATCACCCTGAAGACGGAGACATCAGCCGGTACCAGCGGAGCGGATCAGAACCGGCCGCTGGTGCCGGCTCGCAGCCGGGCCTGGAACCATTAACCCCTTACTGGAATAATCACCAGTTGATCCAGTAACAGATTAATCATTACCTGGATTTACAGACTAAAAGAGGACAATCAGAAATGTCACAAAATAAAAGATGAAAATTGTCTTTTCCAAAAATTTTTGTTTAGTTTTCTAGTTTAGTTTAGTCTACGCTGCTGCTTGAGTTGGTTCATTTTCTCATTTAAAAAGGATTATTTGTTTATTTGCATCCTTAACGTACTTTAGTACAAACATTTTGACACAAATATAGAATAAGATCCGAATCATCTAGAATGACAAAAAAATTTAACAAATGCAGCTACAATGCTGATGTCTTTTACTTATTGTTACATAAAGAAAAGAAGTGGAACCGGAGCGGACCGAACCGGAACGGACTGGAGTGGACCGAACCAGAGCGGAACCGGAGCGGACCGGAGTGGAATGGAACCGGAACGGAACCGGAGCAGACCGGAGTGCACCGAACCAGAGCGGAACCGGAACGGACCAAACCGGAACGGACCGAACCGGAGCTGACCGAACCAGAGCGGACCGAACTGGAGCGATCGGCTCCCGGCTCGATTTCTAACGTTCTTTATTATGGAGCTTCTGATGAAGGTGATTGGACATTAGCATGGCCTCTCCTGGTGCTCCTCAGCTGCTGACTGGTTCATATTTTCCATCTGAGTAACAGCGTTCAGGATCGAGTACAGGCAGCCCAGGTACCACCGAGGGTCCTCGCCCCACCGTTTGAGAAACAGCTTCAAGTTCTACCAGATTATTGGGATCAATTATGAAATGATGTTTATTTTGTGATGATGTAGCCTCAGCAGAACCTTGTGACGCGGCGGTCCGGTCCGCTGCTGTTCGCCAGCCTGTTCTTTGTTTTCGTGCGTCACTTCCTGTCAGTGGGAGTCAGAGCAAATGGAGGCATGACGCTCTGTTCCCTCTCTCTGCGGTTCTGCCCCCTCCCTGTGCGGTTCTGTCGGGTCGGTTCTGGTCCAAAATAAAACCAGATCGTGACATTTTCGTCGCAGATAACAGCCGTGACATTTCGATCGCGGCGGTGCTTCTGTCGGCTTCGTCAGCATCGGCGGCGGAGGCCCGCTGAATGCCCAGAGCCCGTTGCCATGGAAACGGCTGGAGGCAACGCAGCCGGGCGTCTCTGAGAGACGGAAACCTAAAAAGGCAACTGCAGAGGCAACTGCAGAGGCAACTGCAGAGGCAACTGCAGAGGCAACTGCAGAGGCAACTGCAGAGGCAACTGCAGAGGAAAACTGGGGAGTCTTATGTAAGGCGGGATGAGAGCAGCCGCAGGGGAAAACTCACTCTGATTCATTTCATATCAAATTTTATCAGTTTCTTTTCCTACAACAGAAAATATTTTCAAAAATGTTTTTATTCCAACCGTCCTTCTGGGAATCAGATGATGGCCACCCTGACATATTTAAAGAATAAATTTGTAATTCTACCAGAAAATGTTTTAAAGACAAAAAGTTGAGTTGATGAGCAGCTCAGCTCATCTGGCTGGTTCAAAGTTCATCTGAAGGTAATGATTTGATGCTGATGTGTTAAAGATGGAAGATTTCCTTCGTCTATGAATCTGAGGCCAAAGTATAACAAGATGCTCAATAATCCTCAGTTTCATATTTTATTGGCTTTCTCCTAAAATTACATCTTGATTTAATTTAAAAGAATAAAACTCTTAGCCTGATTCTAATACTCCATCAGAATCCACCTGAACTCAAACTCCTGATGAACTAAAGCTGCCTACCAAGATGGCCGCTCTGACTGCGATGACATCACTCTGAACTATGGAAACCCAAAGAGCGAAACCCCAATTTCCTAAGAATTAAAACTTAAAAGAAATATTTCTGGCCCGGTCCGATGGCACCGGGATGATCTGCAGCATTACTCCGGCCAGCCCAGATCATACGCAGCATCGGCGTCTCTCCTTTATGAAGCGCCGCGCTCGCTGTGCTAACCCACTGCGCTAACCCTTTGTGCTAACCCACTGTGCTAACCCACTGCGCTAACCCACTGCACTAACCCACTGTGCTAACCCACTGCGCTAACCCACTGCACTAACCCACTGTGCTAACCCACTGCACTAACCCACTGCACTAACCCACTGTGCTAACCCACTGTGCTAATCCACTGCGCTAACTCACTGTGCTAACTCACTGAGCTAACTCACTGTGCTAACCCACTGCGCTAACCCACTGCGCTAACTCACTGTGCTTTCCCACTGTGCTAACCCACTGCGCTAACCCACTGCGCTAACTCACTGTGCTAACCCACTGTGCTAACCCACTGTGCTAACCCACTGCGCTAACCCACTGCGCTAACCCACTGTGCTTTCCCACTGTGCTAACCCACTGCGCTAACTCACTGTGCTAACTCACTGTGCTAACCCACTGTGCTAACCCACTGTGCTAACCCACTGCGCTAACCCACTGTGCTTTCCCACTGTGCTAACCCACTGTGGCTCGGCGTGTTTATCAGTTGTGAATGCTCCTCTGTTTTCAAACTGCTGAGGTTAAAAATCTCACTGGGATGAAAGTTGATCAATCTGCAGGTTTAATTGATTATTGGTTTGTAAATATCAATACTTGCTGGTTAATCATTGTCTACCAGTGGACTTTAAGATTCCTCTTTTTCTCAGTAAATTTAAAAGTTGTGTGTGTTTTTCCTGTAATTACTGTAGATTATTTGTCTGTATGACATGACACCATCTAACAGCTGCTGTGACTTTAAAAATCATTGTAATTAAATACAATGATATTTGATTTTTGATACTTTTTATGCAGATAAACAATAAATGATGCAGCAAATGCTGGACCTTCAAACATCACAGGGATTATGGTAACATTAAAATCTGAGAACTTGCATCAAATCTCATTTTAACCATAAAATGTCTGAGCTCCTCTTCTTCTCTACGTTTCTACTGCTTACCTCTGTTTGGGCCCCAGCGGGGGGTGAGCGGGGCCCCCGGCCTTCCGGGCGCCCCGCTCCCTCTCCGGTTCTCCGCCGTCCCTGGGCACGGAGCTGGCCCGCTTGGAGCCGTGGCGGCGGTCGGACTGGTCCTCGCTGCGGCTGCGGCGCATGCGGCCCTGCGGCTCGCTGATGCTCTTGGAGCGGCAGAGCCGGTTGATGACGTTCTGGGAGACGGCCTCGTCGAAACGCTGCCGGTGCTTCTTGGGGACGAAGATCCTGGAAAACATGGCGGCATGCGAGGAAGACGGAGACACGTTAGAAGACTATCTTCAGAGTTCAGGTCCGGTTCAGGTCCGGTTCAGGTCCGGTTCAGTCCATGGTGGAGACAGAAACTCAGAGCTCAGCTGGAACTAACTCAACAGGATTCCCTTCAAGTCTGAACCAGAGGAGTGAAGAAACCGATTCCCAGAGGGAGAGAGGAGGAACTCCAACGAGTCTGGAGGCAGAAAACCGAACAGAGATCAGATCTACATCTGAAACTCTGCCTGCTGATCAGAACTGCTGCAGAGAGAAACGGCGGCGCATCGATACAGCGGGACAGAAAAGGTGTGGGAGTGAGAGAGCGAGGAGGGATTCCTCTCTCTCTCCATCCTCCTCTCTCCTCCGCTTCCGCCAGCATCTCACCTCCCTGCATCCGTCGGCCAGACAACAGAGCTGAGAGAGTCGGAGGAAAAACACGGCGACGAAACTTCATGACGATAGATGGACAGATAAACGGACAGCCGCACCTGCTGTGTCTTCTCTGCTACATGCTAACATGCTAATTACCGTCCCATTCAGCAGCCTGAATGTAAATATCCGTATAAATTAGAGAAAATCCTTATTTGGTTCAAATTCTTAAATTTGCTGCAGTTACATAACGACTCCAGGCTGGAAAACAGCGGATAAAATGAATCAATAACAGATATTATCAATAGAAAACTGATGATGAGTTATGGAAACAATTTTCCTCTGCCGAAAAAACAGCTGATAACTTCTCATATGGCAAAAATGGCAAAACCTCATCGTCCAGTTTCAACTGTGCATCAGTTTCATTCTGCAGGTGAGCGTGAGAGCTGAGCGACAGCAGGCTCCGCCCACACCTGCCTGCTGTAGGAAAACGTTTCATAATCCAAATAAATCTAGTCACTGTCTAATCTCAGATTATAGACTATGGCTGCAGCTCTGTTGGTGTTGCACTTAAATAAAACTACATTTAAATTATAACACTTTTGAGAGATTATTTTTATTTAAATTGCTAAGAAATTTTATGATTCAGCAGTTGCACAATAAAAGTCTGAATATTTAGAATATTTTAGGGTCAGAACCAGAACCAGAACCACAATAAATCTGTGAAATTCAACAAAAATTTCTAGATTTTTATCAGCAAAACAATAGGGCAACCGGGTCGACTGCACCGAGCAACAGTCCGGATCTGGCACCAGACTTGGCACCGGACCGGACTGGACCTGGCACCAGACCTGGAACCGGACCGGACTGGACCTGGCACCAAACCTGGCACCGGACCGGACTGGACCTGGCACCAGACCTGGAACCGGACCGGACTGGACCTGGCACCAAACCTGGCACCGGACAAGACTGGACCTGGCACCAGACCGGACTGGACCTGGCACCAAACCTGGCACCAGACCGGACTGGACCTGGCACCAAACCTGGCACCGGACCGACCTGGACCTGGCACCAGACCTGGCACCGGACCGGACTGGACCTGGCACCAAACCTGGCACCGGACCGGACTGGACCTGGCACCAAACCTGGCACCAAACCTGGCACCAGACCGGACTGGACCTGGCACCAAACCTGGCACCGGACCGGACTGGACCTGGCACCAAACCTGGCACCGGACCGGACTGGACCTGGCACCAAACCTGGCACCAGACCGGACTGGACCTGGCACCGGTGAATCAGAGAGTGTTGGGGATGTTTGTACATTTCCAGCTTTGACCCGGAATAAGATGCAACATGAACTCTAGTTTCCAGAGGCGTCGCTCCAGAAGGACTCGGTGTTTCTGCCAACAGTCCAGACATAAATAAATACGCGCTGTTCCTTTAAATCACTGTGATTCTGGGGCCTGTCGGCCGTTAGAGGAGCCGTCGTCTGTTTCACAGATGCATGTTTGGTGTTTTCCTGGAACCAATCAGGATGAATGCCTGCTGCTGTCAGCGCCCCCTGCTGGCTGCAGGAAGCTGCCTGCTGGGATATAAATAGATGTTCTGCAGCAGTGGCCCACTCACTGCTGAGCTCGGATCGGTTTGTTCCTTTAAAGCTCCCGATCACTGTTTAAACTCAAACTTTCCCTAAATGTTTCAGGAGGAAGACTCAAACGGACCTCAATGTTGATTCTTCCAGATCTGACTGACTGGGAACACTGGGAACCACTGACAGGATGCCCGGAGCCACTCCGCCCGTCCTGACGGAGGCGCTCCGATCCCTACCTGATGCTGGAGATGAGCTGCCGCTGCTCTGCGGTGGTGAGGACCTCCGGCAGCACCGAGGCCAGCCAGTCCACCTTCTTCTCCGCTGCGTACTGCTTCAGCACCGAGAACAGCTTCTCCTTCACCTCCGGGGCCTCGCCCAGCAGCTGCTCCACCTGCAGGAATGGTGCGGAGCGTCATGTGAGGGGCGGGGCTTGGGAAGTTGAAGCCCCGCCCCTCACATGAAGGGGCGGGGCCTCCACCCCTTCTCATTTTGGATGGAAAGAAGTTAAGAATATTTCTGATGTTTCTGTGCCAGGGAGATCCTGATTGGCTGATAAACTTTAAGCTCATGTTTCTTTTGGGAGGAGCTAAAGAAACAAGGGCGGAGCTTCAGAAAAGGGGCGGAGCTTCAGATGTTCTGCCACTGGCACCAGAATGTTTTCATCAATATTAACGAATTATTGAGTTAAAACAAGCTCCAACATTTGATCAAAGTTACTTGTAAGTTAGTCTTGTCCAATTCTAAGTGTCCTAAGATACAGTTTCAGTGTAAACCCGGTCAGAACCGACCCGGTGGTGTCATTATCCAGCTCTGTGTTTTAAGGGAGAACAGAACCAGAGTGAGGACGCTGAAGCAGGAAGTGGTGCGGTTCCTCTTCCTGCTGGAACAGACCTGGACTGAGCCGCTTCCTGTCTGCCTGCCGTACCTTCATGTTGAACTCCAGAGCCTTGTGCTTGCGGTCCAGCCGGGCCCACTCGCCGCCCGGCGGGCCGTCCTCCAGGCTGGTGCTGCGTTTGTGCCGGGGCCCCAGGCTCAGCACGCCCAGGCGCAGCGTCCGGCCCTGCGACGCCTTGATGAGCGCGGCGGCCATCTCGTGGTGCCTGACCGGGATGCCGTTCACCTCCATGACAAAGTCGCCGGCCCGCAGCCCGGCCCGGCCGGCCGGGGAGCAGGGGGAGCAGTCCTCCACCAGCAGGGGGCAGTCTCCCACGATGGTGAAGCCAAAACGACTGTCCGGGCCCGGAACGATGTCCATCTGGACCAGACACAGGAACAACGGTGAAACCACGGAAACCTGACGCTAGCTTCAAGACAAAACATCGCAAGAAGTCACACTGCCGCCAAAATAAAATATCGATTATCCCGGTCTCTCCGATGGACGGCGACCCGGCGACCCCGCCTGTCGCCAGCTGGCACCGTCCCGACCCGGATGGGATGGAAGCATGGAATACCCTGGTCTTTAAAATGTTATTTACAATAAGTGTTTACCAAAAATAAAGGAAACAAACAAACCTTGTTACTGGTTCAGCAACCAGTAAGAAGGTTGTTAAACTTCTTACTGGTTTCAATGGAACTTCAAAATGGATAATGAAATTCACATTATACCTGACATAGATGAGCAGATGATGAACCCATGAACAGATGAACACATGATCAGATGAACACATGAACAGATGATGAACACATGAGCAGATGATGAACACATGAACAGATGATGAACACATGAACAGATGATGAACACATGAACAGATGATGAACACATGAGCAGATGATGAACACATGAACAGATGATGAACACATGAGCAGATGATGAACACATGAACAGATGAACACATGAGCAGATGAACACATGAACAGATGATGAACACATGAGCAGATGATGAACACATGAACAGATGATGAACACATGAGCAGATGATGAACACATGAACAGATGAACACATGAGCAATGATGAACACATGAACAGATGATGAACACATGAACAGATGATGACACATGAGCAGATGATGAACACATGAGCAGATGATGAACACATGAACAGATGAACATATGAGCAATGATGAACACATGAACAGATGATGAACACATGAGCAGATGAACACATGAACAGATGAACACATAAGCAGATGATGAACACATGAGCAGATGATGAACACATGAACAGATGAACACATGAGCAGATGATGAACAAATGAACAGATGATGAACACATGAGCAGATGAACACATGAACAGATGAACACATGAACAGAAGAACACATGAGCAGATGAACACATGAACAGATGATGAACACATGAGCAGATGATGAACACATGAACAGATGAACACATGAGCAGATGAACACATGAGCAGATGATGAACACATGAACAGATGATGAACACATGAACAGATGATGAACACATGAACAGATGATGAACACATGAGCAGATGATGAACACATGAGCAGATGATGAACACATGAACAGATGAACACATGAGCAATGATGAACACATGAACAGATGATGAACACATGAGCAGATGAACACATGAACAGATGAACACATAAGCAGATGATGAACAAATGAACAGATGATGAACACATGAGCAGATGATGAACACATGAGCAGATGATGAACACATGAACAGATGAACACATGAGCAATGATGAACACATGAACAGATGATGAACACATGAGCAGATGAACACATGAACAGATGAACACATAAGCAGATGATGAACAAATGAACAGATGATGAACACATGAACAGATAATGAACACATGAGCAGATGAACACATGAACACATGAGCAGATGAACATGAACAGAAGAACACATGAGCAGATGAACACATGAGCAGATGAACACATGAACAGATGAACACATGAACAGAAGAACACATGAGCAGATGAACACATGAGCAGATGAACACATGAACAGATGAACAAATGAACAGAAGACCACATGAACAGATGAACACATGAACAGATGATGAACATGAGCAGATGAACACATGAACAGATGATGAACACATGAGCAGTGAACACATGAACAGATGATGAACACATGAGCAGATGAACACATGAACAGATGATGAACACATGAGCAGATGATGAACACATGAGCAGATGATGAACACATGAACAGATGAACACATGAGCAATGATGAACACATGAACAGATGATGAACACATGAGCAGATGAACACATGAACAGATGAACACATAAGCAGATGAACACATGAGCAGATGATGAACACATGAACAGATGAACATGAGCAGATGATGAACAAATGAACAGATGATGAACACATGAGCAGATGAACACATGAACAGATGAACACATGAACAGAAGAACACATGAGCAGATGATGAAAACATGAACAGATGAACACATGAGCAGATGATGAACAAATGAACAGATGATGAACACATGAGCAGATGAACACATGAGCAGATGATGAACACATGAACAGATGATGAACACATGAACAGATGATGAACACATGAACAGATGATGAACACATGAGCAGATGATGAACACATGAGCAGATGATGAACACATGAACAGATGAACACATGAGCAATGATGAACACATGAACAGATGATGAACACATGAACAGATGATGAACACATGAACAGATGATGAACACATGAGCAGATGATGAACACATGAGCAGATGATGAACACATGAACAGATGAACACATGAGCAATGATGAACACATGAACAGATGATGAACACATGAGCAGATGAACACATGAACAGATGAACACATAAGCAGATGATGAACAAATGAACAGATGATGAACACATGAACAGATAATGAACACATGAGCAGATGAACAAATGAACATGAGCAGATGAACACATGAACAGAAGAACACATGAGCAGATGAACACATGAGCAGATGAACACATGAACAGAAGAACACATGAGCAGATGAACACATGAGCAGATGAACACATGAACAGATGAACACATGAACAGAAGAACACATGAGCAGATGAACACATGAGCAGATGAACACATGAACAGATGAACAAATGAACAGAAGAACACATGAACAGATGAACACATGAACAGATGATGAACATGAGCAGATGAACACATGAACAGATGATGAACACATGAGCAGATGAAACACATGAACAGATGATGAACACATGAGCAGATGAACACATGAACAGATGATGAACACATGAGCAATGATGAACACATGAACAGATGATGAACACATGAGCAGATGAACACATGAACAGATGATGAACACATGAGCAGATGAACACATGAACAGATGATGAACACATGAGCAGATGAACACATGAACAGATGATGAACACATGAGCAGATGATGAACACATGAGCAGATGAACACATGAACAGATGAACACATGAGCAATGATGAACACATGAACAGATGATGAACACATGAGCAGATGAACACATGAACAGATGAACACATAAGCAGATGATGAACACATGAGCAGATGATGAACACATGAACAGATGAACACATGAGCAGATGATGAACAAATGAACAGATGATGAACACATGAGCAGATGAACACATGAACAGATGAACACATGAACAGAAGAACACATGAGCAATGATGAACACATGAACAGATGAACACATGAGCAGATGAACACATGAGCAGATGAACACATGAACAGAAGAACACATGAACAGAAGAACACATGAGCAGATGAACACATGAGCAGATGAACACATGAACAGAAGAACACATGAACAGAAGACACATGAGCAGATGAACACATGAGCAGATGAACACATGAACAGATGAACAAATGAACAGAAGACCACATGAACAGATGAACACATGAACAGATGATGAACACATGAGCAGATGAACACATGAACAGATGATGAACACATGAGCAGATGAACACATGAACAGATGATGAACACATGAGCAGATGAACACATGAACAGATGAACACATGAGCAATGATGAACACATGAACAGATGATGAACACATGAGCAGATGAACACATGAACAGATGATGAACACATGAGCAATGATGAACACATGAACAGATGATGAACACATGAGCAGATGAACACATGAACAGATGAACACATAAGCAGATGATGAACACATGAGCAGATGATGAACACATGAACAGATGAACACATGAGCAGATGATGAACAAATGAACAGATGATGAACACATGAGCAGATGAACACATGAACAGATGAACACATGAACAGATGATGAACACATGAGCAGATGAACACATGAACAGATGAACACATAAGCAGATGATGAACACATGAGCAGATGATGAACACATGAACAGATGAACACATGAGCAGATGATGAACAAATGAACAGATGATGAACACATGAGCAGATGAACACATGAACAGATGAACACATGAACAGAAGAACAGATGAGCAGATGAACACATGAACCGATGATGAACACATGAGCAGATGATGAACACATGAACAGATGAACACATGAGCAGATGAACACATGAGCAGATGATGAACACATGAACAGATGATGAACACATGAACAGATGATGAACACATGAGCAGATGATGAACACATGAACAGATGATGAACACATGAACAGATGAACACATGAGCAATGATGAACACATGAACAGATGATGAACACATGAGCAGATGAACACATGAACAGATGAACACATAAGCAGATGATGAACAAATGAACAGATGATGAACACATGAACAGATAATGAACACATGAGCAGATGAACACATGAACACATGAGCAGATGAACACATGAACAGAAGAACACATGAGCAGATGAACACATGAGCAGATGAACACATGAACAGAAGAACATGAACAGAAGAACACATGAGCAGATGAACACATGAGCAGATGAACAAATGAACAGAAGACCACATGAACAGATGAACATGAACAGATGAACACATGAGCAGAAACACATGAACAGATGATGAACACATGATCAGATGAACAGATGAACAGATGAACACATGAGCAGATGAACAGATGAACACATGAACAGATGATGAACACATGAGCAGATGAACAGATGAACACATGAACAGATGATGAACACATGAGCAGATGATGAACACATGAGCAGATGAACACATGAGCAGCGCTGGACCGGACCTGCTGGATGCGCGACACCACGCCGATGCTGGGCGGGATGTTCTTCTGCGTGTGCGCGATGGCGATGACGGCCTGCGGGGGCAGCGTGGACACGTTGTGGCCCTCGATCTCCAGGACCTGGTCGCCCGCCTGCAGCCCGGCCAGGTGGGCGCTGCTGCCCTCCTCCACCCACAGGATGTAGCTGGGTCCGCTTCCGCCCAGCTGGAAGCCGAAGTCCTCCGGCCAGCCCTGGTTGGACGCCGGCATGCTGAGGACTGGACGGGGAGAGGATGAAGGTGAAGATGAAAGCGTCTCATTTCTTCCCACCATCAGATCCTCCACTTACCCACCGCAGCCCAAACCTCCAGCTCCATTGATTTACCTGCAAAGTGTCTAATCTGAGTTAATCTGCGTTAATCTGCCTCCTCCTGCACTGAGCCTGCGGCTGAACTGAGAGCTGCAGATGCCTTCACCCCGAGCCGAACCGAACCCGACCCGCTTCTAAAAGCCACGGCAGCCAATCACACAGAGGCATGACACAGACTGTGACCTTAATTAGCTCGAAAGACAAACGTTGTGCAGAAATGAGACATTTCCATTAAGTGGTAATTATGGAGCAAGGAAAGTGGAGCAGCTCGGTTCTGTTGGACGTAACTATCAAACTTTCAGCTTCTAAACACAAAACCCTGAAAACAAAACAGCCTCAGAAATAATTGCTAAACTTAAGCTGCGAATGATTCCTCCAAAGAGTAAGAGCTGAGAGTAAAAGCTTACAGAAATCTTTAGATGGACACCGAGGGCCACGTTTGCTTTGCCGGAACGAGTATCTGCCCTTTTTATTCTGCAGGAACTTCTTCATCCTGCCGGCCGGCCGGTCAGTCAGTCAGTCGGTCCAGCTGTGAAGCGTCCCAGGAGGCCGGAGTCAGGCGCAGCAGGTCAGCGGCTGGAGATGCTCCTCCACCCTAAGAGTGCAGCCGCTTCGTCATGAGCAGAGGGTGAGTGTGCAGTGAGTCTCTCTGTGAGTGTGTCAGAGAGTTAGTCCCTGATTCATCCTCAGGCTAGCCAGCTTGCACACTGGTAATCAGAAAACTGGGACGCCTGCACCGCGCACCTCACTTCCTTAATAATTCTGTCCAAAACAGGCCGATGTGAGGCCTCATTTAGCTATAAATACACCGCCGTGTCTTCTCCTGCTCCTCTCTGGGCGAGGTAGCTCTCCCAGGGCCGCTGCTGGCCCAGAATCACTCTGCGCCGCGCTGACGAAGCCTGACGGAGGCCAACTGGAGCTAACTGGAAGTCTGCGGGTCTGTGCAGGACTGGGGGCAACTTAATCCTTCAGCCCACAGGATTAGGATTATCAGATGGACCTTCAGTCCTCCTCCATCCCGTCACCAATACTGGAGCACCCCTCTAAACCTCCTCAGGCCTGATACTGAAAGCGTTTTATCAACCAAGATGGACGACAATAACTTATGAAGTCTGAGATCAATCACAATTATTGGAATAATCGTCAACTAGTTTAGTAATGAATTCATCGTTAACTGAGAATAAAGACTCTAGAAAAACCATTTAGTGAAAAAGCAACACAATCTGAGCAAAAGTCAAAACAAAATAACAAAATCTACAAACATTTAAAATAAAAAACCTTCTTCATCTGTAAACCTGTTCTACCAAACTCCTCTAGATCAGTTTTAGCTTCACCTGGAAAAATACATTCTGGAAAAATATATCTATTTAGCACATTTTGCTACCCAAACATTAATCAATAATAATCTGCATATCATCCATTCACCGCCCGGATGCTCAGCTTTCTGAGCTGCAGATTTATCGTTTTCGAATGATGAATATTTATGTTTCTTTTAAAAAAGGAATGGAATGACTTGTTTATCAGCTTTCAATATATTCCTAAGACTTTATTGAAGTAAAATCAAAGTAGCCATCCAGAAAACTTCCCCGGAAAGAGTGAAAAGATATTTTATAAAAAGACAATTTCAGCTCTGAGTAACTGATTAGAACATGATTCAATATAAGTTCCAGTTTGTTTGTGATATTTTACAAAATGTGTTGAAAATGTTAGATATTTAAATCCAGCCTGATGTTAACAGTTCACATGAAACTGATCATGGACATTTTTCTAATACACATAATTTAATCCTATTGCAAGACATCATATTAAGTAAATCATGTCAAACAATTCTTCCAGGTCCAGAGAAAGTCCTGGGTTATTAGTGGCAGTGAGCACACTGTAAACAGGCAGGACGTTAGACCTGAATAATTCAACAATGCCAGCGTCTCCCAAACAGGGAACAAACTGATCCAGACAGAAACATTTACCGCTTTGGCTGCCAAATCTAAAACAATCGCAGAATTTAGATGGAAAAATCACCAGGCAGGAATTTTCCCCAGTCTAACCTGGACACAACCAGTACCTTTTTATAGCGTAGCCACAGGTGAGCTCAGCGCTCCACAGTGATGTGGTCCTGCCGGACCGGAGGGACGAAACCTGAGCTGCACGCCGGCCACGTCCGCAAAGACCCAGGAGGTATCCCATCATGCATCGAGGCGCGGGGAGCGGGCCTGGACGGGAGAAAAGGTTCAAATACCTGCAGAGAGACAGGATTGTACACTTACATGTTTCCTTGTTAGGTGAGAGGCATCCAGTTGTTCATTATTTTAGCTTAAAGAAAACTAAAAAATAATTTGTCTGCTGGGTCAGCCTTCGTTTGAAAACACTTCCTGCATTCAGTGAAGTTTTAATAAAAGCAGATCTGGATGATTTAAGGTCTAACTCTTAATATATGTACATGAGTAGATGTGTCATAGTTACCATGGCAACAGATGGAAACCGAGGAAAAAATGATCACGTTGTGTTGCATCTAACATTTTTGTAAATAGATTAAAGTTGTATTTTTGTCCTATTTTATTCTTGAATTATGACTGGGGCCATGAAATATCAGCATGGAAGAGAAGAATGACTGGGCCAAGAACACAGCATAATTTCTTCTACTTTATTTTATATTTTTTATTATGAAAACAGAACTTTTTTAATGCAAAAAGTGCCTCCCTGTGAGTCTAACAAGGAAGGCTCATTAGTGGAAAAGTGTTTCTTCTGCCTGAACCTGGTATTATGTTTATTTATGTGATTTTTCTACAATTATATTTACTCTTTATAATAACAAGATTCCTTCATATTTTTTTATCTGTAAGATCCCATAGTTTAAAAATCTTTAATCCAATCGAGTAAAACTATATTGAAATAGATACTTTTATGGAGTTATATCTATTTGACCCGCAAAAGCTCATCAAGAACCACGTGATCATGTTAGCTTCAGGCTACGGAAGTAACAGCATTCAGCAGAAGTTGGGAGGCAAAGTGAACATGGCGTTCAGCAGGTAAATCCGGCCGGTTATGTTGAAGTGAGAGAAGAGCTGAAGAGCGTACAAGAGGAAGCAACATCTGACTCTTGGGAGTAGGCCGCTGTGATTAGGGTTAGCATGCTAACAGCGGGGCTAGCAGCGGGACCGCTGTGATTAGAGTTAGAGTGCTAACAGCGGGGCTAGCAGCAGGACCGCTGTGATTAGGGTTAGCGTGCTAGCAGCGGGGCTAGCAGCGGGACCGCTGTGATTAGGGTTAGCGTGCTAGCAGCGGGGCTAGCAACGGGACCGCTGTGATTAGAGTTAGAGTGCTAGCAGCGGGGCTAGCAACGGGACCGCTGTGATTAGGGTTAACGTGCTAGCAGCGGGACCGCTGTGATTAGGGTTAGCGTGCTAGCAGCGGGGCTAGCAGCGGGACCGCTGTGATTAGGGTTAGCGTGCTAGCAGCGGGGCTAGCAACGGGACCGCTGTGATTAGGGTTAACGTGCTAGCAGCGGGGCTAGCAACGGACCGCTGTGATTAGAGTTAGAGTGCTAGCAGCGGGGCTAGCAACGGGACCGCTGTGATTAGGGTTAGCGTGCTAGCAGCGGGGCTAGCAACGGGACCGCTGTGATTAGGGTTAGCGTGCTAGCAGCGGGGCTAGCAACGGGACCGCTGTGATTAGAGTTAGAGTGCTAGCAGCGGGGCTAGCAGCGGGACCGCTGTGATTAGGGTTAGCGTGCTAGCAGCGAGCTAGCAGCGGGACCGCTGTGATTAGGGTTAGCGTGCTAGCAGCGGGGCTAGCAACGGGACCGCTGTGATTAGGGTTGGCGGACTTTCAGAGAACCGGATCTTCATGTTGTAGTTTTGGTGTTCTACCTGTTTACATGAGCACTGAATAGACCGAGCTAACAGTAACAAAGCGTACCTGAAGCAGGGAGGACAGGTTAACACACATGTACGCCCCTGCCAGGTGAAACATGGACTTCCTCACCTTGTTTGGGATCTACGTGGCGGTAGTGCTAACCTCTATGTTCCTAGTTTGTAAATACTCCGGCCAGCAGCACAACCCCTTTAATACTCTGCTCAGTTATGTCACAAAGGTAAGTTTTTTTTAATTCTGTCTTTCCTTCAAACCACCGCTGAGTGGCGCTGTTGAGGCTCATACAGGTGCGTTTCCTGTCCAGGTGGTCGCACCGTTTACTCCTCGGTGGCTGCAGAGGTTTTCACACTGGATCTTCCATAGACTCTTCCATCAGAGGTTTGTTTTTAATTAAGACACTGAATATTAAATCGAGTTTGGAACTGTTCAGTTTCAAATATATTTTCTTTTCAGTTTAAAATTGTTTTTATTTTATTTCCCTTTGTGTTTTTTTTCTAAACATTATGACCCCAATTAAGCTCCTTACAATTAAAAATGTTGACTATAAAGAAGACTTTGAACGCTGGTCCTTACTTAAACTGTCTCTGGTAGCTCGAATTAACTGTATCAAAATGAATGTTCTCCCCGTTTTTTGTATCTTTTTCAATGTATCCCAATTTTTTTAACCAACTCCTTTTTTGGTCGGGTAGATTCTCTTGTTTCAGATTTTCTCTGGGAGGGGAGGGTCCCTAGATTGTCTAGACAATATTTACAGAGACCCAAGCCACTTGGGGGGATGGCCTTACCGAACTTCAGGTACTACTATTGGGCCTCCAATATTGGGGTTTTGACAGCCTGGCTTCGGTGTGGCCCATCCTCTCCTGACTGGCTTGTAATGGAGACAAATTCGGCAAAACCTGTCTCTCTTGCAGCTCTATTGTATTCACCAATAAAATCTTCAACTGTTGCTTATACGAAGAATAGCGTAGTTAAAACCTCTCTTAAGATTTGGACTCAATTTCGGCGTTATTTTGGTCTGCAACTCCTTTCTCCATATGCTCCTATCGCAAACCATCATGTCTTTTCTCCCTCTCTCATAGACAAAACTTTTATGATTTGGTCACACCTTGGCATTCAGACCTTTAGGGATTTATTTATTGATGGTGTCTTTGCTACCTTTCAACAACTCTCTGCCAAATTTACTCTTCCATCTCGAGATTTTTTCAGATTTTTACAGGTGCGCAGCTTTGTTCATAGTAATTTTCCCACTTTTCCTAGGCTGCCTGAGGACTCTGACCTTGACTCCTTGCTTTTGCCCATTCCTAGGCTGAAAGGCTCTATTTCAATTCTTTATACCCGCATAGCTTCGATCCGCTCCAAGTCTTTAAGCTCAATCAAGGCCCTCTGGGAGGAGGATATAGGAGAGGCTATCCCTGACGAGCTTTGGTCACGTGTCTTAATACGGGTACATAAGTCTTCTATATGTGCTAGGCACTGTCTTCTCCAATGTAAGCTTGTTCACCGCGTTTACTATACCAGGGCTCGTTTGTCTAAATTTTATAGCACTGTTTCCCCAGTCTGTGATAGGTGCCAACAGTCTCCTGCAAACCTTATACACATGTTTTGGTTGTGCCCCCAGCTCAAGAGTTTTTGGACAGAGATATTTGTTGCTATATCAGACGTGGTTGGCAGAAAGATTGATCCCCCCAGAGTGCTTTGTTTGGGGTGTTTTCGGGGCCATTTTCTTTGTCCTCTTCCCAAGAAAATTCTTTGTCCTTTATGACTATTATTGCAAGGAGGATAATTCTTCTTAAATGGAAATCACCACAACCTCCTTCTTTTGTACATTGGTTAAGGGACATTGTTTATTTTCTTAAACTTGAGAAAATTAGAATGTCTCTTCGGGCTTCCTCTGACAAATTTGCAGAAATCTGGCAGCGATTACTGCAATTGGTCGATCGAGTTAATTTTCATTCTGTCCCAGTCTAATCCTTTGTGTATGTATTTGTCTGCTCATCCTGTATCCTTTCCCTCGGATTTTCCCTTTCTTATAGTTCCATATTTACTTTCCTGGGCACAAACTGTACTTTTTTAGGTATGGCAGAATGCATCTTGATTTTAGTTATTTCTAAACATTTATTTATTTTGTTTTTTTCCTTATGACTTTTTCTTATTGCCTGGGAGTGATTGGAGGTCGTTATGTTTTGTGTTTTTTGTTTTGTTTTTATAACTTAAGGGAATTGTATGGTTTGTTTTATATGTATCACATTGTAAATGTATGGCTATGCAATTCCTGTTAAAAACCAAATAAACAAAGTTTTCAAAAAAAAAAAAGTTGACTATTAGGGACAGAATAATAGATTTTTTTGAATAAAGTCATTAGAATATTCTATATAATCAAAAAAAAAAGGAAAAATTATGAGATAAAAGTTGTTTTAATAAGAAAAAAGCTTCAACAAAGTTATCAAGGTTTAGCGTGAGCAGCGTGTCTGGTTCTTCTTCTAACCAGATTCAGTCGATTTCACGATTGTTTCAGGAATCAAAGATTGTCAAAGATGAAGGATTGTAAACATGCTCAACATTCCTCAGTTTAACTTTTTTTCAGTCTAAGAGTTATCATAAAATTATTTCATTAAACTAATGTCATTACTTTTTTCTGTTAATATTAAGACTCTATTCTCATAATGTTATGGCTTTATGTTGTAAGACATTATTTTTGTCTTCTTACAGCTTTTCTGATCTTAAAAATGTATTTTCATATGTATTTTTTCTCAGACTATTAAGACTTTATTCTGGTAATATGAGTTCATTCCTGAATAATTTACTTTCTTATAATATTTTATTTTGCGGCTTAGTTCTTGTATGACTTTTTTCTTTCAATATTATGAGTTTATTTTTCACATAGTATTGACGTCTTTATTTCTCCGAGCCTTGCTGCATCACTCTGTTGTAATTTCCTCTGTGTGTAAATGTTACTTCTGTGTTTCTTTGCAGGAGCAGCTTGTTCATTTACCTGCACATCGTGCTGGAAGGCGCCGTGTTCGCCGAGTTCAGCTTGGAGGTGTTTGGTTTCTGCAGGGAGATGGACAGCAGCCTGACCAGCCTGTCGGTTCCGTACGTCCTGCTGGCCATCAAGACCTTCTTCTTCTACCTCTGCATCAAGACAGACCCAGGTTGCCTTCCTCTCCCCCCCTCAGTCTCTGTCCTAAAGCCAGAACAGAGGCGGGTTATTTTTCTTGATTAATAGAAAAAAATGACATAAATGTAGTTTTTCAGATTATTTTGTGCCGTGTTGCGTCTCACCAGGAACAGTCACAAAGCAGAACGCCTCCCGCCTGATTCCCATCTATCCGTACGACAGACGGCTGTTCCACCCTGGAGTTTTCTGTGAAACGTGTCAACTTATCAAACCG
The DNA here is from genome assembly GCF_027474105.1 of Poeciliopsis prolifica. NCBI lineage: Eukaryota > Metazoa > Chordata > Actinopteri > Cyprinodontiformes > Poeciliidae > Poeciliopsis > Poeciliopsis prolifica. The sequence goes on from NW_026562424.1 coordinate 564,554, forward strand.
GCACGCTCCAAACACTGCAGTGAGTTCACACTCTGCTCACAACATTCTGCAAAGTTCCAGCCACAAAAGTTTCTGTGTTTGGTTGGGACGTTCACAGAGCAAATCGTAATTATGATGTGAACCAAAAGAAACGTGATTTCAAAAATGTTTTCCAAATAAAAATCCGAAAAGTGAGGAAACATTTATCTCTTTGTCATAGTAAAATAGTTGAAGCTCAGTCAGAACGCGTGGAGGTCTCGCTACAACTGGATCTCAATTGTATTTATGTCTGGACTTTAACTAGGCAATTCTAACACATGAGCCATCTTTAAAGCATCCCATACTATGTCTGCATGTTCAGGCAGGTTCTCCCCCAGCCTCCTTTTATTTAGCTGTATCCAAAGCATTCCCACAGCATGATGCTGCCATCACCGTGTTTCATCTTAAGGATGGTTGCCGGTAGCCCAGCAGGACTCTGGTGACTGAATAGGGAACTTCTCGAGTCGATTTGCTGAACTAGATTTTATTCTGATCAAAGGGAGCTAAATACAAATGCATGCCACACTTTTAAGATTTGTATCTGCAAAAATGATTTAAAACTTTGTGTCAGTTTCTTACTTTTAGGAGTTTACCTATTTTGTTTTGGTTGATGAAATGCATTGATGTTTGCAGCTGCCTTGAGTCAGAATGTGCTAGAGGTCAAAGGTCATGCATGCTTTTAGCAGGAACCTGCTCCTGGGAGACATTTGACTGCAGCTTTTCCCATCTGAACCTCAGGAGTCTGCAACAGGTGCGTCCATCGCTTCGACCACCACTGTGTCTGGGTCAACAACTGTGTCGGCGCCAGGAACACGCGCTACTTCCTGCTGTACCTACTGAGCGTGTGCGGCATGGCGCTGGCCATCGGCCTGCTGACGGCGGACATGTTGCTCCATGCCGTGCTGCGTTCAGGGCTGCTCAGAGCCAGCTACGTCGACGAGCGCGGCCAGCAGCAGCCGGCCGGGCCGCTGTTCATCGTTCAGGTACCAACGTCCTCCGCATCAGAACCAAACTGGGTTCATGGAGCCAACGACCTTGACCGTCTCCATGTTTCTCCCTCTGCGTCTCCCAGCATCTGTTCCTGACGTTTCCACGGATCGTCTTCATGCTGGGCTTTGTGGTCTTTGTCTTCTTCCTCCTCGCCGGTTATACGATGTTCCACTGCTTCCTGGCTCTGGTCAACCAGACGTCCAACGAATGGTTCAAAAGCCGAGGCTTAGCGTGTCGCCGCTGCCGCCCGGCGCCGCAGGCAGACGGTCTCTGCGGCCCCGCCCCTGACCGCTCAGAGCGCTACTGCTATAGCCGGGGGCTGCTGGGAAACCTGTGGGAGATCTTCTTCCCTCCGAACGGCGGCCAGAAGAAAGGCAACTGAGGAAGACTCATCCAGCCTTCGTCAGCGCAGCCAGAACGGACCGGCGCTGTGGATACAGCTTTACTGGGCCTCACCGAGGACCCGGCAAAAACCCAAACGACAGAAAGTCGCTTTTATGGGTCTGATTTATTTCACTTCTGTTTTATAGTCGTTTTCTAGTTACCAAATAAAGAGGTCTTCCACATGGGGGTCGCGACCCCTAAGATTTCTGATTGCACATTTTTTTAGACGTAAAGTTTTTCTTTTTAAATTCAAAGTCTTTAAATACACTCACATTAAAGGAACATTAACACATCGACGAAATGAGGCAAAATATGGATTTCAGTCAGAAATGAAAAGATTTTTAGAGCAAAATGTTCAAAGTTCAGCTTTTTATGCAAATGAAATGTTTTAATGATGGAGGCATCATGAGGTCATCACTTTAAATTTCTGCATAAAATATTCACACACATTATATTGAATATGATGACGCAAAGTTTCATTTATTAGAGGCAGAGCTTCAGTATTGTAGATGTTTATATCTAAATGTATCTGCAGACAAGCTCACCTCCAGCTGCACTTGCTTCTCGCCGGAAATGACCGTTGTTTCTTCCGGAAGTAGGCGGGTCTTGTAGCTCTTTAAGCTGCTTCCCCTTTAAGCCGGTGCGGAAGCGGTCGGCAGGTCTCTGCATCGCGGCGGAAGGTCGGGCGGTCTGTAGCGGCCGGAGCGCCTCCATGTCCGGGCCCCAGTGCGAGCGGCTCGCCGGGCCGCTGGTCCGCCAGCTGCTGGACTCCGTGGACAGCCTGCTGTTCGACTGCGACGGGGTGATCTGGCGCGGGGACCAGGCCGTGCCCGGGGCCGCGCGGGTCATCAGCCTGCTCAAGCAGCGCGGAAAGAAGGTCTTCTTCGTCACCAACAACAGCACCAAGACCCGCGACATGTACGCCGCCAAGCTGGCCTCGCTGGGCTTCGACGCCGCGCCGGACGAGGTGTTCGGAACCGCGTTCTGCTGCGCCGCCTACCTGCGGTCGGAGTGCGGCCTGCGGGGGAAGGTCTACCTGGTGGGCAGCGACGCCATGCGGCAGGAGCTGGAGGCCGTGGGCATCCGGGCGGAAGGCGTGGGGCCGGACCCGGTGTGCGGGAAGCAGCTGGACTGGGCCGGCGTGCCTCTGGACCCGGAGGTCCAGGCGGTGGTGGTCGGGTTCGACGAACACTTCAGCTACATGAAGCTGAACCGAGCCATGCAGTACCTGACCCAGAAGGACTGCCTGTTTGTCGGAACCAACCGGGACACCAGGCTGCCTCTGGAGGGCGGGAAGGCGGTACCAGGTAGGAACCGCTGGGGGCCGAACCGCTGGAGGCCGAACCGCTGGAGGCCGAACCGCTGGAGGCCGAACCGCTGGGGGCCGAACCGCTGGAGGCCGAACCGCTGGAGGCCTTTATTATTATCATCATTATTATTGTTATTATTATTATTATTATTATATGCAATGAAAGGCAGCTTGAAGTTTTTATTTAGACCTAAATTTATATAAGAATTTCATCATAAGTTTTATTATTTTAGCTGTATAATAATAAAGGACTTCATATATTTTATGTTTTATTTGCACAATAAAATATAATTCAACTTTCTAATTTATATACATAAAATAAAAAATAACTTCCTAAAGTTTGATGTATTTTTTCTTTTATGTAATATAGCTGTCATAACTTATTTTGTAATATTTTTAAATATTAATAAAAAACAATCTTATTTTAGAGTGTTTGAGTTATTAATTTTTTTCCTCGTATAATAATTTTTATTTAATATTTAAAATATAATTTTTTAAAATCCACATCATGATGATGATCCCAGTTTGGATCAGTCAATATTTAGACATGAAGATAATCCAGGTTTTCTGTCTTTAGCCTTTTTGAAACATAGAAACTGTTATGCTGAAGTTAAGATTTCACTAATTGGTTCTCATCTGATTCTTATTAAATATGCTGTATAATATTATTAGGACAAGGGAATTCTAACCATCTTACATCCACAGTGCTTTTCTAAGGCGGTCTGTGTGGATGGATATTCTGGTTATACTGGTTTTATGGTTTATACTCAGCATCGAGCCAAAAGTCCTGAGAGACGAAGAAAAGCAGCTTCAGTTGGAGTCGTTCTCTTGAAATGCCACGCGAGTTCCTAACAGTTCAAAACATCACAAAAATGTCACAGTGTTCAAATTCTGGTAGACTTGAAAAAATAAACAAGCACAAGATCACAAATTTAATCTAAGATGATTTTATCATCAAAGTTATGACAATAATTATTAATAAATAAAATGTCCTGTAGGACAGTGGAGGAAACTCTAAAGTACTTTAAAAAGTTTCTCTTGTCAAAGTAAGTAGTTACTAACTGCAACATATTAATGTCAGCTCCCCACATAATGTTCATTCTTTGAAATATTAAATCAGTCCTACTTCATGTTCACCATCCAACAGGGACTCCTGCGCCTCCACTGGCCGTCCAGTAGGGGGCGACGTACAGTGCAGCGGTTTGAGGCAATCAGGCCCTTTCACTTTCTGAGACCTTGTAGTCCAGGGGAGTCAAACTCCAGTCCTCCAGGTGTCCTGCAGCTTTTTGATGTGCCACAGGTACAAAACACAGGAATGAAATGGCTTCATTTCCTCGTCCTCCTCCCTTCTCCTCCTCTTCCTCCTCCTCCTCTTCCTCCATCATCATCATCATCATCACCTAATTATTGTATTCAGGTGCAGCAGAGGCTCATCTAAAAGTTGCAGGACAGCAGCTCCAGGACTGGAGTTTGACAGCCCTGCTCTCGTCCCGGGGTGTCCAACCAGACGAAGACCAAGTTTCTTACCAAGTTACCGTAAAGAGCCGCATCATATGCATGGGCACATCAACCCATCCCTTCCTCATACTCACATGAAAATAATAAATCTGCTCAGCCAGATTTATTATTTTCACACACTATTTGAACACGACAAAGTCCACAAGCCAGACATTTTCAACAATGAGCACTTTCTCATGCAAACAAACTGTTTAACCGAACAAACAATAATAGAACAATTTACAATACATTTTTCCTTTTATTATGTGCATTACATGTTATTTAATGGAGTGAGCTGAAGTGGCGACAGACACCTGACACATAAGGCAGAATGGCTTTCCACTACGTTCAACCAAAAAATATCAATTCTCCCACCCTGTCAAAAACGTCCTCTGTTCATCTTCATATTTTTGTTTTTCTGTGCATTTTTTCCTGCCATTTTGAGCTCGAAAGGTTTACTCAAATGATTTTACTCTCACTGAAAAACTGCGCACATTTGATGAAAATAGCGTGTTGAACTCAAGCGAAGTGAAACTTGGATATTATAGCGACTGTATGTTGGCCATCCTGCTCTAGTCCAACAACCATGTTTTTATTACAGCTCTAAATCAAACTTTTTGTGCTTTTTCAACAAATATGTCTGCTCAATTACAAACTAATTAAAGAATCTGAAAAAGTCAGATTTTTTTTAGTGAACAAAACAGTAAATCATTTTTAACATAAAAATGTTTTTGCAGTACAAGACAAGACCAGTTTCTACATTTTCTGGGTTGAGTTTTATAAAATGTTTTATTATTTCAGCTCCATTATTTTCTGGTGGGTAAAAGCAGGTCAGTAATAATGACTCTAGTTATTCTAAGATTAATTTAGACGAACACCAGAACTTTAGTAAATGGAGTTATTTTTTGCAACTCTGGTTTATCTGTAAAAAACCCCCAAAAAACCCAAAAGCTAAAAATGTTTCCCTAAAAGTTTTGATGATTTCTAGAATCGATGCTGCAGGGCCGCCTAAAATCCTTCAGAGGGCCACTGATGGCCCCTGGGCCGCACGTTGAACCCCAGCCGGCGGTGAAGCTTCTGGGTCAGAACCAGACGGTCTTCAGTTTTATCTTCAGGGTTTTTTAGCTCAAAGGTGATGTGTGTTTGCATCAGTAGGAAGTGACATCATTTCCTCCTCCTCTCCAGGTACGGGCTGCCTGCTGCAGGCCGTGGAAACGGCCGCCCAGCGCCAGGCCCAGACGGTGGGCAAACCCAGCCGCTTCATGTTCGAGTGCGTGGCGCGGCGGTTCGGCGTGCGGCCGGAGCGCTGCCTGATGGTCGGCGACCGGCTGGACACTGACATCCTGCTGGGCTCCGCCTGCGGCCTGAAGACGCTGCTGACCCTGACCGGGGTCAACACTGTCGCCGAGGCCGCCGCCCACCGCGACAGCGGCAGCGCCGAGCGCCGCGCCATGGTGCCCGACTATTACGTGGAGAGCATCGCCGACCTGCTGCCGGCGCTGCAGGGAGAAGACGAGCCGTCGCTCTGAAGGGAAGATCTGATCACTTGGCCTAAAGCTGCAGATGAAACGTTAATAAAGATGAATGTTTATTGCCATGTTGGGACAGCTCCTCTGCTTTCTCCCTGTGCTAACAAACAACCAATCAGAGGCAGGGGGTGGGGCTTAGCGCAGTCAATCATGACCTTTTCTCTGTTATACTAGCACAGAATGCTAAGGCTGGTTAGCATTCTAACTAGGGAGAAAGGTTAGGGTTAGGATAACAGTGCATAAACAGTTTTTCTGTATTTGGCAGCAGTACATGAGGATGATTGACAGCGCTAAGCCCCGCCCCCTGCCTCTGATTGGTGGTTGTTGGTTCATTTCTTCAGAGCAGCTGGAGATCCGTCTGTCCACTGACCATCTGCCTCATTAAACTGATGCTGACAGTTTTCCTAACATGTAAAACTTACTGCAGCTTTAAATGGAGCCACAGCTGCAGGAAGAATAAATTCAGGCTGTTCTTAATGCTTTGACTAGGCCATTGCTATGATGGGATTGTTTCTGTTTCAGTTCATGCAGCTTTAAGGAAGCGCTTTGTCTGCATCCTGTCTGTGATGTCATTTCCTGTTGAGCATCGCCATGTTCAGCCTGCAGCTGTTGGTTCTGAAACAGGGGTGTCCAAAGGGCGGCGCGGGGGCCATTTACGGCCCTGGACTGATTGTTTTTGTGGCCACGACTCTAATTAGAGATAAAAGGTGGTCGGTGCAGATGGAGGATTTTGTTTTTATTAAAAATTGGGGCAAAATTATTACAGCCACATTGAAATCTTACAATAGAAAATATTGATCCCAGATCATAAGAGCTGCTTCTGATCACTTCATTAAACTTGTTTTTACTTTTCAATTAAATTCACAAAAATATTTTTCTGCTCATAAATTCTCAAATTTCGAGGTGAACCTGTTTAGATCGACGACTATTTCCACATTTTCCAGTTGAACATTTGACTGATTTAATCCAGCGGTTTGTTGTTCAGTGGATTAAAGGCTCAGATTTTAGTTCCTCAGTTTGGAGCCTTCAGTTTATTACTGTTTCATTATCAACACAATAAAACCTTATTTTCTGATAAAAACACTCATTTTGATTTTTTTCAAAGGTTTTCAGAAAAGACATTTTATGAGTTTGAAAAGTTAAACAGAGTTTAAGTTTAATATTTTCTGGGGAAAAAATGCAAATTTCAGATTAATCTCAAATGTTTCTAAAAATGAAAAACTGAAGCATTTTAACTTTTTAAATGCAGAAATTGTGAAGTTTTGTACACAGCAAAAAGTCCAGTGTTAATTTAACTCCCACAGAGTTGATTTTAACACTTTTTCAGTGCTTATATAGTCCACTCTCATCAAGAGTTAAATTAACACTTTCAATATAGTTAAAATTTTAACACTTTATCAGAGTTACTTATTTAACTCACAAAACAGGGTTAATTTAACACTGTGGGATATACTGGATAACACTGATCCAGGAACAAAAATGTACCACTTTATTAGTGTTGATTTAACACTTTCAAGTGTTATTTATTCCAAAAAAAGTTACTTTATGATTATGATTAATTATAATAATTATTAAGAAAAAAAAAACTTGACACAAGTACATACATTTTGAACACTTTATTTTTGCAGCTGTGTTTCCAACATTTTAAATTGTGGTACAACGATCAAACATTCATTAGAAATGCCATAAGAGTTTTGAATATCAAAAGAAATTTAAGTTCAGGGATTTTTACTAAATGCCTTTCTTCACTTTGAACAATTTTGAAAGCATGATGATGATCAAATGTTTCCGCTTGGATACAGTTTTTGACACATAAAAACAGGTCAACATTTTTTAGCCTGACTTTCTCACAACAGAGCTCAACGGACCGGTTTAGCAGCCTTGCTCTCACGTCCCGAACTCTGGGCGATTCCTTCATTTTGCCCACGTCAATGTTATACACTGTTGTCTGCAGAAATGTGTAGAAATTCATCAATGCAGCATCATAAGAGAATTTAAACACAAAATGTGCTTTGAATAGCTCATCAAATGTTCCAAGAGAACTGTTTTTGTCTGGCATGGGATGAGGCACTTATCCATGACGATGTAGAAGCTGTCAATCTTGCTTTTCTGACGCCCAACAGCAAGGAGGTATGGCTGCAGACCCCGTTGACCCCGATGATGCTCCTCTAAACTGCAGCATGACTAAAATTAAAAGATATACACCAAACATTAGAAACAAAACATACAGCTTTACGATACATGTGACATAAAAATTAATTTAAGTATGCCCAGACATCTTCAAAGCTGTCATTCAAACATCTGTATTTATGCATGTCTATAAAAGGAAATAGACAAATAATTTTGCATATTTTAAATTTCAATTACCTTATGAAAGACAACAAGTGTCTCATCTGCATCACTTGCACTGATTTTTGGAGACTTTTGTCCTCCTGGTTGCGGTGGAAGAAGTAACAGCGAGGCCATTTCTTGGTCATAGCCTGAGGACAAATTTATAAAAGTTTTCAGCTATAATATCAGAACTTTATGAATACTCTGAATAGTCAACTATCTTCAGATATATCTAGGTACTTACTAGATGTGTTAGCGAGGTCATCGCTTTGAAGACTTTCCGCTGACTGCACCAAACTTCTCAACTCAGGTGGAGAAGTGAGACGCTTAGCCTCCTTGATGACATTTGGTTTGAAGAACACATCCTACTTCTGCAGCAGTCTGGATGAGGTTTCTTCACTGAATAGGAGACAGAAGTCTTGATCAATCTTTAATAGCATGTAGAAATCAAACCATTATAACAATGTAAAAATCCACATTTAAAGACTTCAGTTGAACACTTACCAATCCTTTTGTGTCCAGGAACCCCGGGAATGTGGTCAGGATATCATTTCTTCCACTGGCATCTTTAATAAGCTTGTGATGGTGCTCAAAAGTCTCTCTCATCTTCTGAAAGTTCACAGACCTGTCTGTGGTGTGGTTAAGCAGAGATATGGCCTCCTAAAAAAAAAGAACAAAAATTAACTGCAAAATTACAGTTTTGAGTCACAAAATAAAATTGATTGTAGAAAAAAACAAACAAACAAACAAAAAAACATTACATTGCCTTTTTTGGTGTATGGATCCTTGAGGGATGCGAAGAGTGTCACTATTCCAAAGGCATACTTCTCTCTGATTGCTTTTGTGGGGAGGTGCCTAACAGCAGATTGTAAATTGGTGATTAAACCTTTTTTTCAATTATTATACATAAATTAAATAGTGTAAAAACAAACATACCCTTGTTCATCAATCATGTGAGCCACCAGTATGTTCACCATTTGTCTTCTTGTGGCATCAGTTAGGGTTTCTGTAGTTTCATCCTCCTGCAGAATTTCTTCACCACCAGACTTGCTTTGTAGGACACCTTCAACCAGCTATAAAATGAACAATAAAAAAAGAAAGAAAAAAAAAAGGAAATATGCAATATGCAGATGACCAAAATACGACAAAACATGTCTGGGCATACAAAACAGAATTTAGAGGCAGACAAAAAATATTGTTACATTTTTAGCAGACACTGAGTTATCAGGATTCTCAGTTTTTTGCTTCTTGCATGGCATCTCATCCATTAGTATTGTTGATGTTGATGCATTTGAGTTGAAGCTTGAGTCAGAAGCAGATGACCATTCTGAGAACTCTGAAGAAAGAGGCAATAGACATCAGTTACATTCTTTGATAAAATCTGTATGACAGTTGATTTAATTTGCTTTGGTATCTCACCATCATAGCAGAAAACTGTCTGTACCACATTGCCTTGTCTAAGGAGGTCACTGAATATTTCTTCGTCAACTTCAGTATCTGTTGTATCTTTGTATGTAACTTTGGTATCAGGTGGCAGGCAAAATTGTTCAATGACTGAAAAAACAAGGAAAGATTTAGAGCCTAATTCTGTAATTAGCTGGATTTTTAAACTAACAGTTACTTGATATTGATCATGGGATTAGCATAAAACATATTAATGAAAATACAATTTTTACTTACCACAAATGTGTAAAATATGTGTTAAATAGACATACATTGAAAAGAATAATGCCCATGACCCAAACAGATGATGAATAAATAACAAACCTTTCTCATGAAACTGATTAAAGTCAAACGGCCCTTTGACTTCCTCCAACTTCACATACTTTACATGGATCAGCATTTTATTTCATGGGATAACCTAGACAAAGCAAAATAAGGTAAAGGTCAAGAGTTCACCTCACTGTAACTCTGCTATTGGTGTCACGTGACTTCGGCTCGTTGACGCTCCGCAGAAGCTAATAGTCGTTAGCTTACATTCAAGGCCAAAATTATCATTTTAAACGGCAAAAACGTAGAAGTATATTTTTTACGAGTGTATGGTCCGACAAAATATGTTTTGTAAGAATTACCATTATAATAATATCAGGTGTAAGTGCTACTAGCTACCAGCTAACATGTTGTGTAAAACTTGCAAAATGAACATATTCAGCTGCTTTTCATTATGTGGTAATTAGTAGAAATAGTCAAATCACTCACTCTGTCAGTGTAATAGTGCTGGACAAAATATTTAGTAAGTTGGACACTTACCGTGTAGAACAAGAGATGAAGAAAACGGAGCCGTGTTCAGATTGAAATCAAACTGAAGCTGAGGGGAGGAGCTTATTTATCTCCCAGCAGAGTTAATTCAACACCAACGCAATCAACTCTGCGAAATAATTCCAACACTGGGCATCATTTAAATCGCTAAATGTTAAAAATACATTACTGAGTTAAAATTAACTCTGACACGTTTAACCCTGAAATTTTAACACCCCAGTTTTTGCTGTGTAGGAACCTTGTGTGTCTGGTTCTGTACTGGAAAGTTCCCAGTCAAAGCCAGTTCTCCCAGCTCAGCCTCACCTCAGTGATCCTCAGTGATCCGGATGAAAGTGACCCCGGTTCTGTCAGCGGTTCTGTCAGCGGTTCCGGCTCCTATCGCTCCGGGCCGCTGACGGCCGCTGGAGGCTCTGAGTTCGGGGCTCGCTGCTCAGGTGTGCTGCCTGCGGGGCGGGGCGGGTAAAAAGCGCGTGCCCAGGTGAGGCGGCCGCAGTGGGTCATGACTGCAGACTGATGCGGGCCGCTGCGTGACGAGCTGCGTGACGAGCCGCCAGAGGAACCAGGATGGTGACGTGCTGGACGCGTTCAGGAGGCCGAACCGCGGTAAGTTCGGGTTCCGGCGGCAGGAAAACCCGGAAAAATCACGAACGTTAATGTAGAGACGGAGGCGATAAGGTCGGACCTGATCCACCTGATCCGGGATTTGAAAAGTTTTCTTTAAACTTCAGCAGCAGAATTTCACGGATCCACATCCCAATCTGAAAAGTGCGGCGTGCATTTCTATTCGGCCCCAAGTCAATCCCAGAGACCGCCGTTTGTTCCCAACAGCCTTCAAGACATCCACAGAATCTCAGTTGGATTCAGGTATGGACTTTGACTAGGCCACGAGGCAGCTCTGATGTAAACCGTCGTCCTGCTGGGAGCCGAACCTCCATCCAGTCTCAGGTTTTCGTCTTGATTCAGCGCCAGCCATCTTCCCGCAGCATGACGCTGCCAACACCACATGCTGAAGGCGGAACAGCCGCCTTTATTCTTGCAGCTCTTCCTGTTGACACTCAGACCTGAGCTGTGGATCTCTGCAGCTCCTCCAGAGCATCTCTGGTCAAAGCCGTCCTGGTCGCTCTCCACACTTTTCAGATTGGCGTGAATACTTTTCGCTGCCGACGTCTTTATTGACGTTGATGTCGTGTCCTCAGGGTGAAGGTTCTGACTCGGCCCACTTCCCAGCCAAGGCGTTCTGGATCTGCCTGTCCACGCTGCTGCTCCTGGTGGCCATGGCAATGGGACTGACCCTCGCGCTGACCCGGCCGGGCTCCACGGTACCACGTCCGGATCGCGCCGCGTTTCTCCTGTGAGCCGCCGTCTAAACGGATCCGTTTCCGTCACTTCAGGCCCTGCAGACGGTGCGGCTGACGGCGCCGGACCAGACGGGGGTTCTGCTCAACCAGACGGCTGTTTTGGACCCGCAGAACCACCTGGTGACGCTTTTCGTCACAGCGGCAGGAAACCAGACGTCCACGGTTCTGTTCGACGTCAGACACGTACGTCCAAGAGATTTACACCGTTTATCCAGGGCTGGTTATTCTGACGATTAATCGATTACCTTAATGATTAATCGATTACCTTAATAATTAATAGATTACCTTAATGATTAATCGATTATCTTAATGATTAATAGATTACCTTAATAATTAATAGATTACCTTAATGATTAATAGATTACCTTAATAATTAATAGATTACCTTAATGATTAATAGATTACCTTAATGATTAATCGATTATCTTAATAATTAATAGATTACCTTAATGATTAATAGATTACCTTAATGATTAATAGATTACCTTAATGATTAATAGATTACCTTAATGATTAATAGATTACCTTAATAATTAATAGATTACCTTAATGATTAATAGATTACCTTAATAATTAATAGATTACCTTAATAATTAATAGATTACCTTAATGATTAATCGATTACCTTAATGATTAATCGATTACCTTAATGATTAATCGATTACCTTAATGATTAATAGATTACCTTAATGATTAATAGATTACCTTAATGATTAATCGATTATCTTAATAATTAATAGATTACCTTAATGATTAATAGATTACCTTAATGATTAATAGATTACCTTAATGATTAATAGATTACCTTAATGATTAATAGATTACCTTAATAATTAATAGATTACCTTAATGATTAATAGATTACCTTAATAATTAATAGATTACCTTAATAATTAATAGATTACCTTAATGATTAATCGATTACCTTAATGATTAATCGATTACCTTAATGATTAATAGATTACCTTAATGATTAATAGATTATCTTAATAATTAATAGATTACCTTAATGATTAATAGATTACCTTAATAATTAATAGATTACCTTAATGATTAATAGATTACCTTAATGATTAATAGATTACCTTAATAATTAATAGATTACCTTAATGATTAATAGATTACCTTAATGATTAATCGATTATCTTAATAATTAATAGATTACCTTAATAATTAATCGATTATCTTAATAATTAATAGATTACCTTAATGATTAATAGATTACCTTAATAATTAATAGATTACCTTAATGATTAATAGATTACCTTAATAATTAATAGATTACCTTAATGATTAATAGATTACCTTAATGATTAATCGATTATCTTAATAATTAATAGATTACCTTAATGATTAATCGATTATCTTAATAATTAATAGATTACCTTAATAATTAATAGATTACCTTAATGATTAATAGATTACCTTAATGATTAATAGATTACCTTAATGATTAATAGATTACCTTAATGATTAATCGATTATCTTAATAATTAATAGATTACCTTAATAATTAATCGATTATCTTAATAATTAATAGATTACCTTAATGATTAATAGATTACCTTAATAATTAATAGATTACCTTAATGATTAATAGATTACCTTAATAATTAATAGATTACCTTAATGATTAATAGATTACCTTAATGATTAATAGATTACCTTAATGATTAATAGATTACCTTAATAATTAATAGATTACCTTAATAATTAATAGATTACCTTAATGATTAATAGATTACCTTAATGATTAATCGATTATCTTAATAATTAATAGATTACCTTAATAATTAATCGATTATCTTAATAATTAATAGATTACCTTAATGATTAATAGATTACCTTAATAATTAATAGATTACCTTAATGATTAATAGATTACCTTAATAATTAATAGATTACCTTAATGATTAATAGATTACCTTAATGATTAATCGATTATCTTAATAATTAATAGATTACCTTAATAATTAATAGATTACCTTAATAATTAATAGATTACCTTAATGATTAATAGATTACCTTAATGATTAATCGATTATCTTAATAATTAATAGATTACCTTAATGATTAATAGATTACCTTAATGATTAATCGATTATCTTAATGATTAATCGATTACCTTAATGATTAATCGATTATCTTAATAATTAATAGATTACCTTAATGATTAATTGATTATCTTAATAATTAATAGATTACCTTAATAATTAATCGATTATCTTAATAATTAATAGATTACCTTAATGATTAATAGATTACCTTAATAATTAATAGATTACCTTAATGATTAATAGATTACCTTAATAATTAATAGATTACCTTAATGATTAATAGATTACCTTAATGATTAATCGATTATCTTAATAATTAATAGATTACCTTAATAATTAATAGATTACCTTAATAATTAATAGATTACCTTAATGATTAATAGATTACCTTAATGATTAATCGATTATCTTAATAATTAATAGATTACCTTAATGATTAATAGATTACCTTAATGATTAATCGATTATCTTAATGATTAATCGATTACCTTAATGATTAATCGATTATCTTAATAATTAATAGATTACCTTAATGATTAATTGATTATCTTAATAATTAATAGATTACCTTAATGATTAATCGATTATCTTAATGATTAATCGATTACCTTAGTGATTAATCGATTATCTTAATAATTAATAGATTACCTTAATGATTAATCGATTACCTTAATAATTAATAGATTACCTTAATGATTAATAGATTACCTTAATAATTAATAGATTACCTTAATGATTAATAGATTACCTTAATGATTAATCGATTATCTTAATAATTAATAGATTACCTTAATGATTAATCGATTATCTTAATAATTAATAGATTACCTTAATGATTAATCGATTATCTTAATGATTAATAGATTACCTTAATGATTAATCGATTATCTTAATGATTAATAGATTACCTTAATGATTAATCGATTACCTTAATGATTAATCGATTACCTTAATGATTAATTGATTATCTTAATAATTAATAGATTACCTTAATGATTAATCGATTCTTAATGATTAATCGATTACCTTAGTGATTAATCGATTATCTTAATAATTAATAGATTACCTTAATGATTAATCGATTATCTTAATGATTAATAGATTATCTTAATGATTAATCTGCAGATAGAAAAGCTGAACAGCAACCCAGAGCGGGTCTGATCTGCAGATCGTCCATTGATAATTGGCTTTAAAAGGTGTTTCAGATTTATTTCCAGAATGTGAAGCAGAGACTGATCTGTAAAAGTTCTGGTAGAACAGATTTACAGACTGAAAAGCTTTTTATTTGAGAATTTCTACACTCCAGTTGATGATTAATCAATTACTTTTATTTTCTTAACGGGTAAAAAGGAAACAGATCCAGACGGACCTGAGCAGAAATCAGTCTATTGTTTCGGTTCGGCCGCAAATCAGGAATATTCTGCGTCATTGGATGATGATGATGATGATGATGATGATGATGATGATGAGTCTGTTGCTGCAGGGCCTGATCTGCTACCAGCCTGCAGACCAGCAGCGCTGCTTCCTCCAGACCATGGAGCGGCCCGACTACGACCATGTGGGCTCCCTGCTCAGCGGACAGCAGAACCAGGTGAACGGGCTCAGCGGCGGTTCGGTTCGGTTCTGTCGGGCTCAGCGGCGGTTCGGTTCTGTCGGGCTCAGCGGCGGTTCAGTTCGGTTCTGTCGGGCTCAGCGGCTGCAGCTCTCCCTGCGTGGCCTCCAGGCTGAATCGGTGATCCGATCCGGGCGGATCCGCTTTCAGCAGCGACCCGTCTGGGACACAATGGTCTCTCTGTGCGAAGCCTCTCAAAGCGCCGACTGTTCCTGCTGATCATTTTAGTGGCGGAGTCCGGTTCCAGGCCAGGTATAATTTCTGCTGGATTATCTGATTTCTAACAATAATCTGATTTTGAACGGAGCCGGTTCTGTTCCTGTCTGGGCAGCTGCAGAGTAATTTAACGTGCCAGAAAGGATTCTGCTGCTGGAGGACTTTACTATCGCAGCCTCTGGTTGTCGTCAGTCATCAGCAGCTCTTTAGGCTCAACAGGATTCCTGGTGGTTCCGGTTCCGGTTCTGTCGGCCTTTGTTGCTGTGGACATCTGAACGGTGACCCTGTCCTTGCAGGGAGACGTCCAGCTGTCTGGGAACGAGACGCAGAGGCGGACGCAGTTCCTGGGCGTGATGGCGGGCGATCAGGTGGGTGTGGCCACGCTGGACGAGCCGCTCCGGACGCTGTGTCGGGACAGAACCGTCCACCGGACCCGCAGGACCGACGGTGAGAGCAGAAACATGCCACTGTTGAGGTAAAAGTTTTCCTTCCACTCAACTCTCCACTCATACACACAGCAATAACTCTCAGGCTGCTAACTGCTGCTAATACATAAAAATAAAATATGATCAGTCTTAATCCCAATCAATAACCCATCAAACTGCATCTGTTTGCGTCACGCAGTCTGGGAGAAGGAAGGACTCAAACCAGCTGAAACATGAGACGAACTCTGACCTTTCAACTGACTGAAAGGTCGTTGTGTCCCTGAACGCTCAGTCACCAGAGACCAACATGCTGCTGCCGTTTCTAAACCTACTGCCAAAAACTAACATTTAGCCTGAAGGGAGATTCATGTTTGGTTTTTCAGTCAAATTTTTACCATTTTATTCATTTATAAATGTCAGTTTCAATATTTAGTTCAGGTAAGACCAGCCCCGTCTCCAGACCCTTAACAGGGCGGGCATCGGCTTATCGGCAACATGAACCTACGTAGCAATAACAATATGACTCAAGGAAAAGAAAAAGGTGCAGTGCAGTAAATACGTTTCCAAAAATGTTCCTCA
Source organism: Poeciliopsis prolifica (assembly GCF_027474105.1). Classification (NCBI taxonomy): domain Eukaryota; kingdom Metazoa; phylum Chordata; class Actinopteri; order Cyprinodontiformes; family Poeciliidae; genus Poeciliopsis; species Poeciliopsis prolifica. The sequence goes on from NW_026562424.1 coordinate 581,118, forward strand.
AGTGAATGTAAGAAGAACTACCAACACCAGTAGTCTAAATGTTTAACAGGCTTAAGGTGCTGTACTGGTGTTAGCCAGTCATCTTCTAGCTAACATTAGCCAGTCATCCTCTAGCTAACATTAGCCAGTCATCTTCTAGCTAACATTAGCCAGTCATCTTCTAGCTAACATTAGCCAGTCATCTTCTAGCTAACATTAGCCAGTCATCCTCTAGCTAACATTAGCCAGTCATCTTCTAGCTAACATTAGCCAGTCATCTTCTAGCTAACATTAGCCAGTCATCTTCTAGCTAACATTAGCCAGTCATCTTCTAGCTGACATTAGCCAGTCATCTTCTAGCTGACATTAGCCAGTCATCTTCTAGCTGACATTAGCCAGTCATCTTCTAGCTGACATTAGCCAGTCATCTTCTAGCTAACATTAGCCAGTCATCTTCTAGCTGACATTAGCCAGTCATCTTCTAGCTGACATTAGCCAGTCATCTTCTAGCTAACATTAGCCAGTCATCTTCTAGCTAACATTAGCCAGTCATCTTCCAGCTGACATTAGCCAGTCATCTTCTAGCTAACATTAGCCAGTCATCTTCTAGCTAACATTAGCCCAGTCATCTTCTAGATGACATTAGCCAGTCATCTTCTAGCTAACATTGGCCAGTCATCTTCTAGCTAACATTAGCCAGTCATCTTCTAGCTAACATTAGCCAGTCATCTTCTCGCTGACATTAGCCAGTCATCTTCTAGCTAACATTAGCCAGTCATCTTCTAGCTGACATTAGCCAGTCATCTTCTAGCTGACATTAGCCAGTCATCTTCTAGCTGACATTAGCCAGTCATCTTCTAGCTAACATTAGCCAGTCATCTTCTAGCTGACTTTAGCCAGTCATCTTCTAGCTGACATTAGCCAGTCATCTTCTAGCTGACATTAGCCAATCATCTTCTAGCTGACATTAGCCAGTCATCTTCTAGCTGACATTAGCCAGTCATCTTCTAGCTGACATTAGCCAGTCATCTTCTAGCTAATATTAGCCAGTCATCTTCTAGTTGACATTAGCCAGTCATCTTCTAGCTAACATTAGCCAGTCATCTTCTAGCTAACATTAGCCAGTCATCTTCTAGCTAACATTAGCCAGTCATTTTCTAGCTGACATTAGCCAGTCATCTTCTGGCTAACATTAGCCAGTCATCTTCTAGCTGATATTAGCCAGTCATCTTCTAGCTGACATTAGGCAGTCATCTTCTAGCTAATATTAGCCAGTCATCTTCTAGCTGACATTAGCCAGTCATCTTCTAGCTAACATTAGCCAGTCATCTTCTAGCTAACATTAGCCAGTCATCTTCTAGCTGACATTAGCCAGTCATCTTCTAGCTAACATTAGCCAGTCATCTTCTAGCTGACATTAGCCAGTCATCTTCTAGCTAACATTAGCCAGTCATCTTCTAGCTAACATTAGCCAGTCATCTTCTAGCTGACATTAGCCAGTCATCTTCTAGCTGACATTAGCCAGTCATCTTCTAGCTGACATTAGCAGTCAACTTCTAGCTAACATTAGCCAGTCATCTTCTAGCTAACATTAGCAGTCATCTTCAATGGCCTGGATAAGGTTATGACCCAAACTAAATATCTACTTGGCAAACTAGCTTGCTAAGTAAATATATTGTGTTTAGTTGGCAAGCTGAATATTAGCTAATGGCCAACTAAACAGCTATATAGCAAGGTAACTTGTAAAATATCTAGTTAGCTTGAAGCTAAGTAGTTAGAAAGCCAGTTTGCCCTTTAAATATTTAGCTTACAAGCTAAATTGAAAGCTGACACGTCTCCCAGTACCCAAAACCACCTACTGCTAAAAGTAAGTAGTATTACTATTTATTAGCTAACAATCTTATTTGTATCTAAATTTTTTGTTTGAATCTGTGGTATTTATAAATAAAAATAAAATGTGGCCAACTGTTTTCTGTCAGGCTAAATCACCCAAATTATTTAATGGACTGTAACTTTTCAAACGGTGTCCTATAAAAACCCAACAAGTTTTAATCAGATTTTCAGCTGAGTGTGGAAAACGTCAGTCCATGTAAGCGCTCATCAGCAGCCTGTTCTGTTTCTAACCCCATGGTGTCTCTAACTGCCCCAGGCCCAGGCAAACAGCGGCTGGTCTACTTCTGCATTGACATCTGCTTCCCCAGCAACATCTGTGTGTCAGTGTGTTTCTACTACCTGCCTGAGTGACGGAGGTCAGCCTGCAGCCTGCAGCCTGTAGCAGAGCAGCTGCCAGCCAGCTCATTTCCAGCTTCCAGAGGCAGAAAACACCTGGTGGTGAAGCAATGCGCCCCCTGGTGGCGCCATCTGGAGGTTCCAGACAGAATCTTTGTTTTTGTTTAGACTGGAGTGTAATTATGTTTTTAACTGCCTAATAAAACACATACTGTTGGTATTTCTGTTGATGCCGGAGGTTCGTTGTATCTCACTGAAGAGACTAAAACTGAAAGTTAAATAATTTGAACTTGGTTTATTCCCAGTTGACCCACCAGGCACAGAGAAACACACCTGAACATAGAGAGCATCACAGACGCATCACAGCCACAAGCTTTTAGAAATTTTACTGGGATTTTATGCAACCAATGAACTCATCATTTTGAAGTGAAACAAAAATCTGAAAAGTGTGGCGTGCATTTCTGTTCAAACTTTTTACAGCAGATGGAAAAATTTGATTCTTTAAATGAGACGTACAGAAAAAACCTGGGTAATTCTACAAACTTTTGTTTATTTTGGGGTTAATATGAAAGCGATTACTTTTTTATTTTTCTGCATCCTCTTCACAATAATTCTGAGTATTTTTTCATCTAAAGTCCCAGTCAGGAGCTCTGAGGTTTGCTGCAGCGTGACACAATGTGAGCCCTTCTGGAGCTCAGCTGAATGTCCAGTTGTGGTGAATAAACACAGAATCATGTTGCAATGTGAGGTTTACCTTCTGCTTCTCCTCCTCCTGCCTGATAAAGTCTGTCCCGTAAAGCCTGAGGCGGCCATGATGCTGCAGGGAAACCTTTAGCTCTCCTCCACTGTGAAGATAGGTGGCGTCTTCGCCGTCCTCCTCGTCTTCCTCAGCCGAGCACGCTGTCGTTGAAGGCCAGGCAGACGACGGCCTTCTGGTGGCCGCTGTACTCCCGCTTGATCTCCCCCGTCTCCACGCACCACAGCCGGGCCAGGTTGTCTGAAGACGCTGTGGAAGAAAAAACTCATCAAGGACTAAAGAAATCTACTTAAAGTGAAGGCCAGAAGTTTACATACACTAGCCAACATCATTTCGAGCCTTTAAAGGCAGAGCACTGCCCAGGGTTAGAATACTTCAGTTTACTTGTGACTTTTGTCTGATTCAATTCGTTTAATAAGCGTGTTTAGTTATTATTGGTTTAATATTGTTTAGTTTTAATCAATTATAGTTTTAGATTTCCAGTGACAGACTGGCCACCTGTCCAGGTGACCCCGCCTCTCGCCCAGAACGTTGCTGGAGAGGCAGCAGCTGCCGCCCCCACTGGGGTGAAGGGGTCACAAAATGGATGGGTGGTTTTAGATTTCATACTTTGGCTCATTTCTCGGTTCAAAACGGTCAAAGAATTGTGATCATGTTCACATGGATTAAGTAATAAATATTCATCAGAAAATACTATTTTCAAAAAATAGATTTAATAATTACTGAACAACCAGATGACTGGAGTTTCCTGTTCACTGGCAGGAACAAACCCGCAGCATAGTGCTGCCACTGCTGCAGCATAGTGCTGCCACTGCTGCAGCATAGTGCTGTCACTGCTGCAGCATAGTGCTGCCACTGCTGCAGCATAGTGCTGTCACTGCTGCAGCATAGTGCTGTCACTGCTGCAGCATAGTGCTGCCACTGCTGCAGCATAGTGCTGCCACTGCTGCAGCATAGTGCTGCCACTGCTGCAGCATAGTGCTGTCACTGCTGCAGCATAGTGCTGTCACTGCTGCAGCATAGTGCTGTTACTGCTGCAGCATAGTGCTGTCACTGCTGCAGCATTACGCTGCCACTGCTGCAGCATTATGTTGCCACTGCTGCAGCATTATGCTGCCACCACTGCTGCAGCATTACGCTGCCACTGCTGCAGCATTACGCTGCCACTGCTGCAGCATTATGTTGCCACTGCTGCAGCATTACGCTGCCACTGCTGCAGCATTACGCTGCCACTGCTGCAGCATTACGCTGCCACTGCTGCAGCATTATGTTGCCACTGCTGCAGCATTACGCTGCCACTGCTGCAGCATTATGTTGCCACTGCTGCAGCATTATGTTGCCACTGCTGCAGCATTATGCTGCCACCACTGCTGCAGCATTACGCTGCCACTGCTGCAGCATTACGCTGCCACTGCTGCAGCATTACGCTGCCACTGCTGCAGCATTACGCTGCCACTGCTGCAGCATTATGTTGCCACTGCTGCAGCATTACGCTGCCACTGCTGCAGCATTACGCTGCCACTGCTGCAGCATTATGTTGCCACTGCTGCAGCATTATGTTGCCACTGCTGCAGCATTATGTTGCGGGTTTATTGAGCTGTCAGGTTAAAGAGGATGAAATAATAATTAAACCTGAGTCTGAAACAACAGACACTGGACAAGCACACATATTACTGGTGTATGTAAAGATCTGAGCCTGATAAAAAGAACTGTTCAAATGAATCATGAACAGGTCAGAGATTTCCTGTTCTCTAGGGCTCGTATACAGACCAGTTACGATGTACTGGGAGTCCCCAGAGAAAGCGCAGTCCCACATCCAGCCTCTAGAGGTCTCTCCAGGGTTGTTGCTCTTGATGCTGAGCTCCGTCATGAGGGAGAAATTCGACGTCCTCCAGATTTTACAGGTCTGGTCTGCTGAGCAAGTGGCCAGCAGGCTGGAGGGGACAAACAACTTATTGACTGAGAAAAACAGACAAACTGCATCTGGAGGAGAGCATGCAGGTCAAAGGTCGCTCACGTGGAGTCTGGGCTGAACTTGCAGCGCAGGGAGTAGCGTTTGTGTGCCGGGATCTTGGTCTTGGGAATCAGCTGGGTGACTTCGTCTCCCATTCCTCCTGCCAGGTTCCACACGTAGCAGTTTCCCTGCAGAGGAACCGGGGTGGGTTAACCCACAGGGGCGTCTCCAGGGCCGCAGCCTCAGGGGGGCCGCAGCCCCAAAGGGGCGTCTCCCAGGACACCACGTGGTCTTTTTGAGTTTTCTTGTTATAAAAAACATCCAAGGCATTCAGTTTAAATAAATAATCACATAAAGTATCATTTTTAAAGCGGCAATCTTGTCTAAAATCAACTCTTTTGATCTGCATCATGTTTTCCCTGCAGTGTTGCTTTGATTCTTTCATGCTTGAGAAATCATTTAGTATGATTTCTCATACAGCTGAATGGCTGTTCAATGCCTTTCAGCATTGAACAGCTGAATGGCAGCAATTCAGCTGTTCAATGCCTGGGTGGACCAAGCCCCACCTCTGAGGCGCTCCTTCAGACTAGCCACCAGCAATTAGCAACCAGCTGAGCTTATTATAGCAGTTTTTGCTCAGAATAGTGCTGGTAAAAACATTAAAGGGTTAATAGAGGAGCCATGTTGGGATGACTTCCTGGAGGCGGAGCTTCACGAAGAGCAGGAGTTCTTAAAGAGACAGAGGCCCAATATATTAGCATTATAATGTGAACATGGGACTGCTGTTGTTTGTCTGTCAGTGTGTGTCTGTCCCTATTAAATACACTGAACTTAAATAAAATTTGTCAGAATTACTAACTGACTAACTGCTCAGAAGATGACACAGGCATGAAAGTTTGCACTGAAGTTTTTCTAAAGGAAACTAATATTTTTATCTGCAGAGAATTATTATTATCGTAGCAATGTTTGCTAGAAAATTATTTTCATGATCTGTTTACAGTTATAATTTGTAGTGGAAGAGTTTTCTATTTTAAAATGGAAAGCATCTTTCTGTTTTGTTGCAGTTTGAGCCATTCTGTCCTTGCCCGCTACACTAGCTGTTGGGGCCTAAGCCCCCCTCGTCCTTAAAAACCATTGACGGCCCTGCTGGGTCGCGTCCAGTGGAGCCTGACTGACCGAGCTGTTGACTGCAGCCATGTAGCTGGCGTCTGGGTCGATGTGGACCGAGTTGACGGAAACCTCGGGTTCTGGAATTAGCTGCTCATTGTGATCCGTTTTCAGGTCCCAAACGTGAATGACGCCGCTCTGGTCTCCCACTATCAGCTCAGCCTGGAAAACACAGACCATGAAGCAAACGCTGCGTGACTCCAACACGAACTGCAGCGTCAGCTTATCTGGAGGCAAACCGTTTCCCAATCTGGGGTGTGAGACGAGGGCAGGGGGCCACAAACTGTACGAAGCAAGAGCAGAACCACTTCAACATGTTTTACTCAAGTAAAAGTAAAAAGTATTTGGCAAAACATCCACTCAGGTACTGAGTAACTGATAAAATGATCAATCATTTAATATTTAAAAATTACATCATCAGACGGACCAAAACATAAAGTTATGTGGAAATTTAAATATTTCCAAATGAAAATAATTGATATAAATACCAGAACTGTAAATTAAAATCAGGCTAAAGAAACATTTTTCCAAATAATAAAAACTGCAGGTCTGTGTCTGGTGACGTTTTGGTTAAAATAAGTTAATACACTTTATTCAAGTAAGAGTAGCAATACTTCATAATAAAATTATTCAAGTAAAATCATTTTACAGCATAGTAAAAGTATATTTTTTCCCAAAAACTTCCTCAGGTAAACGTAACTAGTTACTCTGGAGCCAGCACTCACCTGGTTGGGATGTAGACACACACAGTTAATGGGAGCGTTGACCTGGAAAATCCTCTGGCACTGCAGGTTCCTGGACCTGAACAAGGACAGCAGCAGCTCAGCCTGCTGCACGGCGAGCTAACGGCGAGCTAACGCCGGAGGTACCTGAGGTCCCAGATGCGAGCCATGCAGTCCTCTCCTCCTGTGTACATCCAGCGCCCGTCCTCATGGAAACCCACAGACGTGATGTTCTTGCTGACACCGTCGTAGTTGATGACCGGGTTCGGATTATTGGAGTTCAGATCATACATGCGGATGTGCTGATAGCCTGGAAATCACAGATTCAGACACAACAAGCAGAAGCGGATATAAATAGCTTCCTTATGCAGTTGAAGCAAACAAGAATGAGAAACAATTCTAGTCTGCAGACGCTCAAAACTGATAGAACCATAGACTGCAGCGAGATGTGGTCCAAATGAACACATAGAAACACCCACCACACTTTTCAGATTTTTAGTCATAAAGATTTTGAAAAATCGTTATTCTTCCACATGCTTTATTGAAACAGGTGACATAGAACATGTAAAACAGTTGATGAAGTGTTGAACTGACCTGCAGCAGCTATCATGCTGCGGTCAGGTGTGACCTCCAGAGAATTCACCTGCTGCAGGGAGGAGTTAAGGAAGTCACCTGTTACCGGGCAGATTATTAAACCACTGAAAATGTTAAATTGTCTTAATGTCTCTTTAAGTAATGAGGGAAAGCCCAGATGATGATCTCATGGACGGGTTCTGATCCAAAACCCCTGAACCAAAACCAAAGTCCTTGTGGGGGTGGCAGCATCATGCTGCGGGACTGTTTTGCTGCAGGAGGAACCGATGAAAAAAGATGCAAGACATGGATAGACGTCAGCCAGGAGTTCAAGTCCAAATAGGTCCAAATGGGCCCAGATGTCCCTCCACATCCAGTCAGACTACAATCCTGACCCGATTCTGCTGGTTCTGTCAGGAATGGACCAGAACTCCTGAAAACTATGGAGAGAAGCTTCTGGAAGGAAACCAGAACCTTAAGTCATTCAGCTCAGAGGCAACATTACCAAATCATAAGTAATGAACTTTATTTCCATTGGACCTTTTGCAGGCCAGAAACCACAATAAAACCACAGAAGACGTAGTTACTTCTGTTTTTACGGTAACTTTTGCAATAAAGTTAGAACTTTATTCTCCTTTCAAGTTTATTGTAAAGTTACAACTTTGTTTTTGTTATTTGAAAACTTTAGTCAAATAAGTTATTTCTTAAAATAATGGCTTGAAGCCCTGATATTGTAAATGTCTCCCTAATATTAAAGCCCTTCAACATTCACCAGCCAAAACATTCGAGAGAAAATCAATGTTTGTGACACGCTACTGTCAGTGAACTGTAATAAATGAAGTCAGAATATTGTCTGCTGGGACAAATAGGTCTGTAATAGAGAAACTAGAACAGAAAGGTCTAATAGAGAGGTCTGCAACAGAGAAGTCTGTAACAGATAGGTCTGTAACAAAGAGGTCTGTAATAGAGAAACTGGAACAGAGAGGTCTGTAATAGAGAAGTCTGGAACAGAGAGGTCTGTAATAGAGAAGTCTGGAACAGAGAGGTCTGTAATAGAGAGGTCTGTAATAGAGAAGTATGTAACAGAGAGGTCTGGAATAGAGAGGTCTGTAATAGAGAAGTATGTAACAGAGAGGTCTGTAACAGAGAGGTCTGTAATAGAGAAGTCTGTAACAGAGAGGTCTGTAACAGAGAGGTCTGTAATAGAGAAGTCTGTAACAGAGAGGTCTGGAATAGAGAGGTCTGTAATAGAGAAGTATGTAACAGATAGGTCTGTAATAGAGAAGTCTGTAACAAAGAGGTCTGTAATAGAGAAACTGGAACAGAGAGGTCTGGAATAGAGAAGTCTGTAACAGAGAGGTCTGTAATAGAGAAGTATGTAACAGAGAAGTCTGGAATAGAGAGGTCTGGAATAGAGAAGTATGTAACAGAGAAGTCTGGAATAGAGAGGTCTGGAATAGAGAGGTCTGTAATAGAGAAGTATGTAACAGAGAGGTCTGTAACAGAGAGGTCTGTAATAGAGAAGTATGTAACAGAGAAGTCTGGAATAGAGAGGTCTGGAATAGAGAGGTCTGTAATAGAGAAGTATGTAACAGAGAAGTCTGTAACAGAGAGGTCTGTAATAGAGAAGTATGTAACAGAGAAGTCTGGAATAGAGAGGTCTGGAATAGAGAGGTCTGGAATAGAGAAGTGTGTAACAGAGAGGTCTGGAATAGAGAGGTCTGTAATAGAGAAGTGTGTAACAGAGAGGTCTGTAATAGAGAAGTCTGTAATAGAGAAGTCTGTAACAGAGAGGTCTGTAATAGAGAAGTGTGTAACAGAGAGGTCTGGAATAGAGAGGTCTGTAATAGAGAAGTGTGTAACAGAGAGGTCTGGAATAGAGAGGTCTGTAATAGAGAAGTGTGTAACAGAGAGGTTTGTAACAGAGAGGTCTGTAATAGAGAAGTGTGTAATAGAGAAGTGTGTAACAGAGAGGTCTGTAATAGAGAAGTCTGTAATAGAGAAGTCTGTAACAGAGAGGTCTGGAATAGAGAGGTTGGAACAGAGAGGTCTGTAATAGAGATGTAACAGAGAGGTCTGGAATAGAGAGGTCTGTAATAGAGAAGTATGTAACAGAGAGGTATGTAATAGAGAAGTATGTAACAGAGAGGTCTGTAATAGAGAAGTATGTAACAGAGAGGTCTGTAATAGAGAAGTATGTAACAGAGAGGTCTGTAATAGAGAAGTATGTAACAGAGAGGTCTGGAATAGAGAGGTCTGTAATAGAGAAGTGTGTAACAGAGAGGTTGGAACAGAGAGGTCTGTAATAGAGATGTAACAGAGAGGTCTGTAATAGAGAAGTATGTAACAGAGAGGTCTGTAATAGAGAAGTATGTAACAGAGAGGTCTGTAATAGAGAAGTATGTAACAGAGAGGTCTGTAATAGAGAAGTATGTAACAGAGAGGTCTGTAATAGAGAAGTGTGTAACAGAGAGGTCTGTAATAGAGAAGTATGTAACAGAGAGGTCTGTAATAGAGATGTAACAGAGAGGTCTGTAATAGAGAAGTATGTAACAGAGAGGTCTGTAATAGAGAAGTATGTAACAGAGAGGTCTGGAATAGAGAGGTCTGTAATAGAGAAGTGTGTAACAGAGAGGTTGGAACAGAGAGGTCTGTAATAGAGAAGTATGTAACAGAGAGGTCTGTAATAGAGAAGTATGTAACAGAGAGGTCTGTAATAGAGAAGTATGTAACAGAGAGGTCTGGAATAGAGAGGTCTGTAATAGAGAAGTGTGTAACAGAGAGGTTGGAACAGAGAGGTCTGTAATAGAGATGTAACAGAGAGGTCTGTAATAGAGAAGTATGTAACAGAGAGGTCTGTAATAGAGAAGTATGTAACAGAGAGGTCTGTAATAGAGAAGTATGTAACAGAGAGGTCTGTAATAGAGAAGTATGTAACAGAGAGGTCTGTAATAGAGAAGTGTGTAACAGAGAGGTCTGTAATAGAGATGTATGTAACAGAGAGGTCTGTAATAGAGATGTAACAGAGAGGTCTGTAATAGAGAAATCTGTAATAAAGAGGTCTGTAATAGAGAAACTGGAACAGAGAGGTCTGTAAACCATAACGCCGCTGTGGTTCGGCCAGGCCGGGCGCGAAGGCTGTCAGCAGGTCAGGATACGGAGTCCTGGTGCTGGACCGTCCGGGTGCAGATCCCGCTGTGGGCCTGCCAGAACCGGACCGTGTGGTCGTACCCGGCCGTAGCCAGGATCACCGGGTCGCTGCCCACCGTCCCTTGGTTCACATTCATGCTTCTGCAGCTGGAAGGTGAACTCTGCAAAAGCTCAGACAGGAAACATTCCCGTCACCGGCGTCAGAAAAACACTATGACGTCACCACGTTTGATCCTAGCCAGCTTAGCTTCTAGAAAATAAGTAAAATAAATAACTGTAGCTCTGCTGGAACTAAAACAGTTTCTGATCAATAAAGTGTATTTTGTTTACATTACCTTCTGTTCTCGCTCCTGGGCTGGCACGGCTCCGTTAAATGTCCGTCAGAAACCTGAAACTGGGCCTGAAAAGTTCCGCCTGGATAAAACGAAGGGACACGACTGCCACCTGCTGGTGCATTACATGATAGAATGTGACGTCACAGACGGAGGGGTATGAGCGCCATCTTCACCGTCACAAACATTACCGGGCAAAACTACTGAATGGAAATTTGTGAAAACAAACACGGTGACTTAAATTCACTTTATGGTCCATGTTCACATTATTTACTGACTGTATCTAAGAATAACAAATATATAACTGAAGATATAACATAATACAATATGTAATATACAATAAAATACAAAGACTTAAATCTTACTGTTTTCGGTCATGAAAACATTCTGTCAACTCCTTTGCCTGTAGGGATTTTTATTGTCCAGCAGGAGTCAGTATTCAGTGACACAGTATCAATACAGTATCAATTCAGTATCAATACAGTTTGCTTTGGGTTAAAACGCTTCATGACGCCTCATTTACCCATCACTAACTGTTTGGTTGGGAAATGGACCCTAATTGAACCTCCAGCGCTGAGGAGGGAGAACAGCTGGCCGGAATCAGCGTCCATAAATCGGATCAACCTCGAGCTAAACGGCCCTGACTCTCCGGAGCGCGGATATCCAACATCCAACTTGAAAACGTCACTGCGGTACGTAGCAATGAATACACCTGAATACAGTTTGTTTGGGTCTGTGGTCGGGATGCACAGTGGCGCAGTAAGAAGTGTCCTGGGTTTGACTCCCGGCCCGGGGTCTTTCTGCACGGAGTTTGCTCCGGGTTCTCCGGCTTCCTCCCACAGTCCAAAAACATGACTGTCAGGTTAACTGGTCTTTAGGTGTGTGTGTGTGTGTGTGTGTGTTTGTGCATGGTTGTTTGTCTTTGTGTTGCCTTGCGACAGACTGGCGACCTGTCCAGGTGACCCCGCCTCACGCCCGGAACGCAGCTGGAGAGGCGTCTGGAGGCGCCTCCCGTTAGAGGCTGCATGACTGTAAAGGGATGTTACAATGTTTTTACTCACCAGTTTACAATGGAGATGAACTTACTCAATTTACTTCAAGAATAGTTAGCACGACCAGTTAACCAGGTTAACTGGTCGTTAGCACGCCGTTAGGGGTGCTAACGCAGACCCCGTTAGCACCTCCAGACCCCGTCAGGAGTCTGGAGGTGCTGGATGGATGTGTCTGTGGCCTTTAAAGATGGCGCCGAGCGACTGAGCGAGACGTAAACGTCACACGCAGCGACGTCATTTCCAAAGTTATATACCTGAACAGCTTTTAACAACTTTTTCCTGAATGGAAGATATTTTTCTTCACTTTCAACATTTTTACTATGGAGGACAAATACTGACAACATTTTACATTAAAATATAGAGATAAATAAAAGACCTGCTAAAGTATTGAGTGCGTCCAAAAACTGAAAAATAAAAACTTTTATGTAGTTCATATTATTTAAATCCTTTAATGTTCCATTTTATTTCTATGCTTATTGCTCAGTGAGTTTTTTTTTCTTGTTTCATTATTTATTATGTTCTGTATTAATTTCTATTCCTTGTCCCATTTTTATTTGATCATCTTTTTCTATAATTTCTGTATTTATTATTTTTAAATTTACTCACTTTATCATACAACAGTTTATTATACTTTCTGAAGAGGAATAAAAAGTTATTAAATTACTGATGTGGATGATAAAATATTAATTTGACACGCTATAATTAAACAAGTAGGCAAAGTTGTCATTTTGTTGATGTAATATTTCACAAATTACTTCGTCAAGCAATTTATTAACTTTAGTATTTATTATCAATTTTGGCAGGATTTGACCTCCATATTTTATAAGTAAAATTTTAAATAAATACAGGTCTGCAAACATAAATATTCTTGTATTTTTCTTTATTTTGACATGGAAATACTTTTTCAAACTGCAGTCGAATATTGAGTTCAATATTGGACACTTAATAAATACAATAAATATTGAAACATTTCACAAAATAGCTATGGATGCTTTTAAATAAATCATTTATTTAAGGAATATTTAATAATCTAACAAGCTGTCCATGCTAACAGAATAAATAGATTTAGATGAATAAGTTAAATAAATATTATCTGTGATTTTTCTAATTAGTTGCAGCTGCATCACTGCTCCTGCAGCAGGGCAGACATGCACTGCTTCACCTCTCCGGGGTCAGCCAGCGAACAGCCCAGGACCGAACCCCTCACCCCGCTCTTCATCCTGGCAGAGGGGAAGATCTGCAACACATCACCTGCCGTTAAACACCTGACCGGTCTCCATAGCAACACCAAGCCATGCCAGCGCTACCTTCATGTAGATTTTGCACCGTTCCAGCAGAAACCTCCACTTCAGCGCCGTCCGCTGACCGTCGCTCAAACCGACAAACTCTTCTGTCTGTAACACAGGAAGGGATGGTTGGTCTACTGGCGAACTTTGACCCCAGAAGCGTCAGTGAGGTGAACGCACCGTGCAGCCGAGGGTCTGCTGTGCCACAGCGCCGCGCAAGCCGCAGGCCTGCAGGGTGCCGGTGTGGTCAGTGACGTCCACCAGCAGGTCGAAAGCGGTGCAGGCCGCCAGCGGCCGCTCCCCGCCCGGACACAGCGGGTTGCTGCAGCGCTGCAGCTGCTGCTGCACCAGGAAGCGGCACCTGGCACTAAGAGGCAGAGCGGGTCAGCACAGTCGCCAGCAGAGTGGTGCATTCAGGGGCCGTCTGGGACAGCAAGTTGGAGTACCAGCGCGTCCTGACCACTTTGGACACGGATGAGTCCAGGTCCAGCTTGGAGACGAAGCCGTAGGTGAGGCAGAAAAACGGCTCGGCGTTTTCCCTGGCCTTCTCCTTCAGCTGCTTCACCGTGAACATGGCCGTGATGGACGACACTGCAACAAGACGCCGCAGTTACTTCAACATTGCACAAAATAGCTATGAATGCGATAAGACAGTGCAACAAAACATAACAGGGTGGACCAGGGAAGGCTCTTTGTTGTCGCCTCTGTTCGCGGATGTAGTTAATCTGTGCGTCAGATTAACAGGCGTACCACAAACACGTGGAGGGAAAGGTTCCAGTTTTGGACTTTTATATGTAAAATAAATCTGATAAATTGTGTCAATGAGCAGCGTCAGACTGGGACTGCCTTCACCTGTATGATTCCATTCTAATGAATAAAACTGCAAATGATGACTCATGAGGTTCCAGATGATGACAAATTCATATCAATTAAATAAGGAATGTAATTGCTCCTGAAACCCACCAGGTGGATCCTCCACAGCCTCGTCTTGATCCAGAGCTCCAGACTCTGACAGTTCTTTCACATAGCTGAACAACAAGCTGGCTTCTCTCGTGTCTGAGGACCAAAAACCACAGTTAGACCCTTTAAAACCTGATATGACTGGGTCTGGTTCTGATCACTCAGACTGTGTGGTTGTGTTTTCTCACCAGGGTTGACGGTAATGATGGTTTTGGAGCTCACCGTCGCCACCATGCTGCCGCGGAAGCTGTCAAAGCTCATCTTTGCATCGGCAACAAAGAGAACTGGAAAATAAAACCAATTCAGCGAATGGAGAGGCAGAGAACCCAGCAGCTGAGCCGAGAAGCAGCTGTTACCGGTTTCTCTGGGTACCAGGTTCTGCAGAAGCTGAATGGCCTCCCGGTCCCAGCTGGAGACAAACAGAGATAAATGATCATAAATCCCTGATCAGGAGGAAACGTGGCGCTCCCAAACAAACCTAATGAGAGGAAACGATGAGACGGAGTCATCAAACAGCTTCAGCTCCAGCCTCTGGCCTCTGCGTCCGTCTGAGGTGACAAACTGCTTCGTTTCTCCAATCTGACCAGAGGAAACAGAACGCGTCAGATCACAGCTGCTTCCATCCTTACTGGTTTCACTGTCAGCTTTAATATCCTGCAGGTTTAACCAAAAATGCACTGCAACCTGTCTGAGTGTACACATTAAAAAATACAAAAAAACAATTTGATCATCTGTAGCTAACAATCAACATAAGAAAATCTGAAATTACAGATCTGAGGTTGTAGTTCTTTTTAGAGTGTCTACACTCCAATTAATGATTAATTGATAACTAAATTAGTTGGGGATTATTTCAATAGGCCGTGTGATCTGTGATCTGTCCAGGTGACCCTGCCTCTTGGCGGTTGACCTCTGGCGAGCAGCACCAGCATCCCTCCCGACCCACCGGGGAAAAGCGTGGAAGACAATGGATTGATTATTTCAATAATTGATTTATCTGATTAATTGTTTCAGCTCATAAAATCTTGATTATAAAAAGATAAATACTCTGTTGTATTTAACATTTACTGTTGTAAGATGTCAGTGATGATTTTACCGATTATCGAGAAAAAGTTTCCCTCTGCATCCACCACCTGTCCTGCAATGCAGCTGAGGGCCACAGACGGCCCCCGAGCCGCAGCTTGGACACCCTGGTTTGGCAAACAGCTGAATCCGGAAGGCGGTGCCCCGTACCAGTTTGACGGCTGCCAGGATGTTGATGACGGTGCCGTCCAGCTGCTGGCCGTTGGCCACGATGTCGGCCAGAGAGTAGAAGTCTCTGCTGTCCTTCACTGGCAGGTGGAGCAGCGGCAGCAGCTGATCCACGCTGGCGCTGTCGACACATACACTCACCTGGGAGTGGGTCTCCGTCAGCAGCAACCTGTAGTGGCTGCAGCAGCACAAACCCTGCTTACATCATGTGTTATGACATATCACAGGAGTTTAAGGTCACCAAATGTCTCTGAGTCAGATTTACCACAACTTGACCCGCTTACCTCGGCGTTGCCGGGCAGAACTTGTCTCCTTTCTCCAGGTCTTTGGTGGAAACTAAAGGATTTTCAATGATCACTAAGAAACAAGCAAATAACAAAACTGTTAGAAAAGACATTCAAATAATTTACTATTGCATTAACGTTTATTTTTAGGGGTTGGTTTAAATCACAGTTCCTACAGATTTTATGTTCAAATTTGACACTTTTCCAGACATAAATGTTTGTAAAGTTCTTAATGTGTTGTTTAATTCATCATATAAACTATTACCAAGAATTCACCAAAGACAGTTATCAGTTTAAATAGTTACAAAAAAAAAAATTCCAGGAAGAAGAAAGAAAACATATAGAAGAACGGAAAGATGGAATGTAAAAAAGAAATAAAAACACTATATAAACACATTTTCTTTCATCATAACAATTTTAGACATAAAAATACAATTGAGTAGGTTTTTCATATTTTCCAAAAATAATAAAACAAAACCTTGTTTATAAAAACAGCCCATCATTACACTTTCAACAGAAATATTTGGTTTGTAATATTTCTACGTTACATGTATTTAACCGAGGATCCTGGCAAAGGAGCCAGCCGGTCGTCCTCACCGCAGTCTCCGATGCCGAAGCTGTCAGCCAGTCCGCTGACGAACGCCTCGCCGCCCCAGGCCGACACGTTGATGAAGAACTCTGCAGAGTCTCTTATGGTGAAGCCAAAGGTGAATCGTTCAATCTCAATATCTGTAACCAGAGGAGAAACAGATTTGATTTGTGCACTAGGTTTATAAATGATACAGGGATGACCAGCAGAGGGCGCTGGTGTTCAACACAGTCTGGTGAAAAGCAGGTCAGGCTCAGGAGTTAAAAAAAAAGACTTATACTGACTTTTTCTGTCGGGGAAACTTCTCACATCCGTTTTTCCAATGATGACCCCAAAGACTTTCTGGAAAACATTAGCATAGAGAAACAGAAAGTGGGAAAAATCTGTGGGAATTTAAACAATTAAGCCCAAATTACTCAATAAGTACGTCTGAAAGTACACAGCGTTCAGTAATAATACAAAGAGTAATAATATAAATAGTGATAATATAAACATTAATAATATAAACAGTGATAATCTAAACATTAATAATATAAACATTAATAATATAAACAGTGATAATATAAACATTAATAATATAAACAGTGATAATATAAACATTAATAATATAAACATTAATATAAACAGTGATAATCTAAACATTAATAATATAAACATTAATAATATAAACAGTGATAATATAAACATTAATAATATAAACATTAATAATATAAACAGTGATAATATAAGCATTAATAATATAAACAGTGATAATATAAACAGTAATAGTATAAACAGTATTTCTAGCTAATTATTAAGCTGTTAGCTAACCGGATGCGGGAGGTTTGGGTGAAGCTCGGAGAGGGAAATGTGGCTCTCAGAAGCCATTTGGTCGCTACTATATGGAAAAACATAATTGTACAGTCAGAATCGGATAAAGCGCACAATATATGTATAATACGCATTTATTTTTGTGTAAGATTTGAAAATAAAGCTGAATCTAACACGTTAGCTTTACCTAACGTAGCTAAAGCTAGCCTAGCAAACAAAAACATTCATCAATTATTTTCAGCTAACTTCAGTCAAAGACTCCTATGGATATTAAACAGTCATTTAAAATTATTCTGGTATTATAAATCGTTGTTTTTCACCTGCCGACGTCGTTTTTATCAGAAAGTTTAGTTTTACTTTTCGCGCCGTTGCGAACATTGGCGCACGCGACTGAACTCAGATGCTGCGTTCAATGTTGTCGGAAACAAGAGTGTCATTGTTGTTTGTTCTAAAGGGTGCGTTTAATTAATCTGATATTATGCATGTAAAAATTGACTAATTTTCTTGCAATACAAGCATTTCACAGAGGCGGGTTCACCTGGACGAGAGGAGGGGTCATCTGGGTGAGAGGCGGGATCACCTGGACGAGAGGCGGGGTCATCTGGTTGAGAGGCGGGGTCACCTGGACGAGAGGCGGGGCCATCTGGGCAGTGGCGGAGCCAGAGGGGTGGCCGGGGTGGCACTTGCCACCCCCAACAGACCCCTGGCCACCCCTAGTGCCACCCCACTGGAAATGGTCATTTTAAAATATAATACTTATGAGATCGGGAAAGATTTGCCAGGAAAACTGTAATTTCCGGCTGTCCCTGAAGGCAGCCCGATGCCCGACGCTGTTCATTGGTTAAACTGACATGTTGGTTCCTGCTTGATCCAAAACACATCAACGGCTTTAGAGTTACACCGTCAGGAGTTCTGCAGGTATTTCCAACATTTTACGCTCAGCAGTAACCGCTGTTACCTTCCTAATGAGAGGCGGCTCTTGTCATACATTTCTAAAAAGAAAACAAATGGTTGTGTACCGCTGCATAGTGCCTCGTTTATTATATTAGCCATGCTAGGGCTGATAGATCGTGTTTTAGACAGATTCTTTAACATATGTTTTAGTGACATGCTGCCCTCTAATGTTTTATATCTCCCAGCTCTTGCTTGAAATGTGTGGTAAGAATATGAGAAAAACCATTAAGTTTTATAATGACTGAAATGTAAGTAGGCTATGTCATATTAAAGCTTTGAATTATAACCTCACTAGTTATATTAATTAATTTTGAATGAAAGAAAACAAATATTTTTTCCTTTCGTTCCATGGAATGGTCCATTTGTATATGGACCCTCTGATAAAGCCTTGCTCACCCTTTGGCCCCCCTTGGAAAAAAGTTTAGCTCCGCCACTGCATCTGGGTGAGAGGCGGGGTCACCTGGACAGGTGCCAGTCTGTCCCAGCTTCCTTTGGGTCGGTGTCTACCTGAGTTTGAGTTTTAGTTTCATTGCTCTTTTGTTCTCTCTGAAGATCCTCATTAAATAACTCAGTTACTGCCTCTCCTCTCTGCTTTTGGGTCAGAACCTCAGCAACTGCAAATCATGACAAGAGGCGACACATTTTCCACCAAAGACTGGAGAAGGGTTTATGCTTTCAGCATGAAAGTCTTTGACATGTGAAAGATGTTTCTGGTCATGTTCAAGCCAGACGCTCCAATCGGTGGGATCAGGGCCTCAGTGGGCCGCAGACACCAACAACAAGGTCTTAGTTCCTTAAACTGTGTAAATTAAGATGTTTCACAAAAGCATTTTTGGTGATTTTTGCATATCCTGTTAAAGGCAGTGAGGGCTGCTGGGTAGAGCAGCCAGTTGCCTTCCAGACAGAAGGTTGTCGGTTTGAATCCCAGGCTGGGGACTCTGCATGGAGTTTGCATGTTCTCTCTGTGCATGTGATCCACAACTATTATGCAGCGATGAATAGAAGATTAAATATAGAAACAGTTGTTGATGTTTGACTTCTTTTCACCACTAATCGCTGTGTTCTTCAGTTTGCCAAAAGGTCACTCCTCTGGTAAAACTAAACTTTTGCAATTGCAGCTGGTTACAAAAAAAGATTTTAAAGTTGTTATGCAGCTGTTTTCCTGTCATAAATTTTAAAATAAAAACTTAAATCTAGTTTGTTTTCAGTGTTAATAAATTAGAGATGCAGAAGAAAGTCTCCACCCGGCAATGATCAGCGCCACAAACATTTATCAATGCCTCAACTTTACAATGAATTCCTGATCAGTTTAACTTCAGATTGCAGAGATGCTGGAATTGGTGCCCAGATTCAACCAAAGAAACTTTATTCATGTGATTAATTAAATCAGAACTTTACACATGATCAAAATAAGGTGATTTCTTTCTTCTCCTGTGAATAAGGAATAACAACACTGAATGTTTTCGTTACATTCTTTGCTTTCTACTCCAACATTAAAATGATCATAAACGGAGATGCAGATTTTCATCCCCAGGTTTTCTTGGTTAAGAGACGTGCCGTCATAGAAACATGAAGACATGAGGGCAGCGCTGAGCTCAGGCCGTCTGAACTGGACGTTTGGATCGTCTGGATCAGAGCAGAGCTGATGGAGGATGTTCCCTCTGACATGTTTCACTTTCTGTTCTCACGCTTTAAAAACAACGGAGCTTTTGTTCAAAACCCGGCAGGTTTCAGTTCTTTAATGACCTACTGAATCCAATTTGCATTATTTTATATAATCCGACTAATAAAACGTACTGTCCCGCACACAGTGAGCAATATCCTGGCATGGCGCGCCTCCACAGCCATATAGCAGTCGCTGGCAGGAGAGCCGCCGCTTTATTGGCTTCTCTGACCTGGAAGAAGTCCAGCCAGAGTCTGCTGTAATTTCCCTGCCACCTGCCTGCAGCTGCAGCTGCAGCTGCAGCTGCTGCAGCCTGCGTCCAGCATGCAGGCTTTGTCCCCGGGAGGCAGAGCGAGCCATGAATGCATTTAATGACATGGAGGACGGCCGTTCTGTTCTGGCTGAGACCCGCTTTCTGATCTGCTGTTTGATGATTTAACCGCCTTGTTTGGTGACTTTCGTTCTGTGGCAACTTGGCAGCAAGAAACATGACATTTTAGGACATACAGAGGAAACATTCTGAAACGACATTTACTCTTTATTGTAATCAGCACACTTACAGCATGTTTCCAGATTGGAAATATTTGAACATTTTAATCCAGACAACTTTTCTATTTCAGATATATTGAAATAATAATTGTTAGATTGACGTCACTGATATGTGAAGAAATTATTCTCTCAAGCCAAAATGCCCCAGATTTAATGAGCATTTAGAAACTTAAATGAAAAAGTGAAAAATGCTCCGTTTTCATTTTGCTACTGGGTCGACGGCAGCAGGTTCTGTTCTCCAGAACCAAACACACAAACTGCAGGAACGTAAACATCCATCAAAATCACAATGAGTCTGTGTCTAGTCAAAGTCCTGAAATGTAAACAGTCAGACAAAACCGATTTGATGTGAAACGACTTGCCATAGATGTGGGCTGAAAATAGCAGTCAGTGTTCCAACTACTCTGAAGAAGCTTCTGACTGAAGACACTTTAATCTTGTGTAACCACCTGCTGGAGAGGCTGACGACTTTTATCAGGAACCAGAACCTGAACAGAACCAAAACAGAACCAGAACCTGAAGCAGAACAGAAACAGAACCTGAAGAGAACCAAAACCTGAACAGAACCAGAACCTGAACCAGAACCAGAACCTGAACCAGAACAGAACCAGAACCTGAACAGAACAAGAACCAGAACCTGAACAGAACAAGAACCAGAACCTGAACAGAACCAGAACCTGAACCAGAACAGAACCTGAAGAGAACCAGAACCTGAACAGAACCAGAACCTGAACCAGAACCAGAAACAGAACCTGAACAGAACCAGAACCAGAACCAGAACCAGAAACAGAACCTGAACAGAACCAGAACCAGAACAGAACCAGAACCTGAAGAGAACCAGAACCTGAACAGAACCAGAACCTGAACGGAACCAGAACCTGAAGAGAACCAGAACCTGAACAGAACCAGAACCAGGTTTCTTTCTGTTTGTTTTGCTCTTCCTGTCATTTCCAGGTTCTTTGTTCTGTTTTTATTAACAGTTTTAATAAGGAATCTGTGACCAGTGAAGTTTTTATGTTTTCTAACCTGATTGCTGTTGGACGGCTAACGCTGCGTTTCGCTAACTGTTCATAAACGGGTCAACGGGTCAGAACCAGCGCCTGCCTTTAGCTGGAAACTTCTTCCATGTGGAACATGTTCTGTAACCTTTGACTGGCTGACCTCACATGGAACGGCGGCTCAGGTTGTGTGTTTTGCTCAGGTTGTGTGTTTTGCTCAGGTTGTGTGTTTTGCTCAGGTTGTGTGTTTTGCTCAGGTTGTGTGTTTTGCTCAGGTTGTGTGTTTTGCTCAGGTTGTGTGTTTTGCTCAGGTTGTGTGTTTTGCTCAGGTTGTGTGTTTTGCTCAGTTGTGTGTTTCGCTCAGGTTGTGTGTTTCGCTCAGGTTGTGTTTTGCTCAGGTTGTGTGTTTTGCTCAGGTTGTGTGTTTCGCTCAGGTTGTGTGTTTTGCTCAGGTTGTGTGTTTTGCTCAGGTTGTGTGTTTTGCACTGCGTTTTGCTGCGTGTGTGTCAGCTTTGTGCTGCAGTCAAACAGCTTCAGCAGCTCAGGGTAAAAACGCGGCTGATCTCCTGCTGCTGTCGGCTTCATGCTGTTCACACACTTTCTGTCCATTCGTCATTTTTACTGGGAAAGAGCCGCAGATGGATATCTTTATATTTTCAGCTGAACAGGATCCAGAGTTGCAGCAGTTCAGATTTTCAGATTAACTTGCTTTTAGTAAAAGTTACAAAAAAGAAATAAAATTAAATACTATTTAACAAACCAATAATTTACTAATAAGTAAACATGTTGAAGCCAATTAGACATAAGTACGCATACATTTACATTTACATATGTAAACTCACATGCATACATTTACCTAACAGTATAAGCTTAACTAATTTGACATTTTAAGGCTTTTTTCAGAGCTCATCATTTGAGATCTTTTCGTTGATGTCATGATTCGTGTTTTTCTGTTGTGTTTATTTGAGTTTTCTGTGTCCTGAGTCTCCTCGTTGTCCTGTCTTCCCCTTGATTGTTCCCAGGTGTGTCTTGTTCCCCTGATTACCCTCAGTGTATTTAGTCCCTCCTTTGTTCCTTGTCGTACCGTTGGCGTTTTGTCCTATGCTGTTGCATGTTTCCGCCCGTAAGACCAGTTGCTGCCGGTGTTGAGCCCTGGCTTCCGCTCAGCCGAGCTGCCTGGCTGCGGACCACTCTGTTCACTGTTTTTGTGGACACCTTATTTATTAAATTTCATTATTCACCTTACCTGGGTCTCCAGCGCCTGCCTCACCACCTCATCTACACACCACATCCTGACAATTTATTCCAGAGTTTCACACTGATAACTGAAACACATCAGGATTTTAATTTACTTTTCTCTTTAAATGTTCAGATATGACAAACTTGGGGAATTGTATTTACTCTTTCTTTACTGTAATAATTTCAAAATTCCAGAAGGAAACTTTTGTTCAGTGTTTTATACATTATTTACAGTATAACATTAAAGTAATGTTAAAGTATAACTTTAAATTAAAAGTATTATATCAGTGGTTTCATTTGCATTTCTGCAGATTTGTGCGGAAAATGACAAATCATGTTATATGGAAACCTGCATTTATTAAATCTTTTATTTTAAACATTATTCCAATAGTTTCTGCCATTCTAACTAAGTTGATACCTAAAGGTTCATCTCCTTCACCTTTGACCTCAGGAAGCTGTTATCATTTAAAAACAGGCTATTCAATATTTCAGCATGAAACATGTTTCTTCAGTTATTCTGAATGAAACATACAACAGGAGCGTTCATGTTTTTGTCACACTTGTTCCTCTGAACAGTGAAATTGTTCTATTTCTCTGAGCGTCGCCGTAAAGCCGTACATATGAAGGAGATTTGTGGTTGACCATGTGGGGGACGGCAGCGCCGCTTCGATTAGCCGCTGATTTTACAGCATCTGGGACTGATGACCTGCAGAAAACACCGTCAGCGGCGATGCGACAACTGCATGCAGAAAAACAATTTGATCATCCAGAATGTCTGAGCTTCACCACACAATTCTAACATCTATTAAAGGTAAACCTGGGAGTGGAGAACGTTTTTCTGATTCAAACATGAAAGACTTTGACACAAAAATGTAAATTATTTCAGTTTATTTTGTTCTGTAATTCAGTGGTTCCAAATGGTGGGGCGAGGGCCTCGCAGAGGGACGTAAAACACCAATGGAGGGACGTGAAACTCACCTTCATGCACACTGTAATAACAAAGAAGATTGGTTTTAGTATTTCTGATCATTTCCATATTGAATTTAAGAGACCAACCAGCAACACAAGTCTTTCCCCTGTATCATGATCATTTATTGGTTTATTTGCACCATTATTTTATCCTCATGTGTGGAGGCACAATGTCTTGTTTCATCTACGCTAAACAGCTTCAGTCAGACTATCGATGTCTGACTGAAGGTGTTTATCACTTCAACAGATTTTGAGCGCTACCTTAGCTAGCTACTTCATCTATTAAAAACTAAACCTGTAACTTTGGGCTGATTGGGCATCATCTTTGTAAAAGTACCGAAATGTATCTATATGGTAGAGCCAAAGCAATTTAATGCAAAAGCACTTTCACCGTTCATGTCTTTTCAATGTCTTTTTCAATATCCAGATGTTAGCCAGAGTAAATTATGGCTAAGCTAGTTGAGGTCGCATCAAAATTCTTTCATTTTTTTTAACACAAATGAAATTAAATGACATATTCCTCAAATTTTTACTCTTTGAAAAATTTATCAGTGTACTTTTTGTTTTCTTCATATTTTAAGTAAATATTCATATGATGACCAGGCTAACTTGCTAAACTAGCAAACCAGAACCGGTGCTACTGACAGAGGTGACAGGTCAACAGTTGAGCTTAGATAATACCAACCATCAAATCTGATTAATGACTATTAAGCAGCTAAATACCAGACACATTTTCT
Source organism: Poeciliopsis prolifica (assembly GCF_027474105.1). Lineage (NCBI taxonomy): Eukaryota > Metazoa > Chordata > Actinopteri > Cyprinodontiformes > Poeciliidae > Poeciliopsis > Poeciliopsis prolifica. The sequence goes on from NW_026562424.1 coordinate 605,319, forward strand.
GAAATGTTAGCTAAGTTACCTTAAGCTAGCTAAGCCTTTACATGATTCCAACTGGAGCTAATCTGGTTAAAGGTATATGCTAGAGAAAAAGTGATTCTGCTTCAACAGAAGCATCTTTTCATGATCATATCTATATAGACCTTTCCAAGATTTTTAAAAATCTAAACTTTTTATAATGGGGAAACAGTTTTGAACTAATATTAGTTGTGTTAGCTAACTTACTAGCCCCAGTTTCATTCACTTCTAAAGACTCCTGCAGTGTTGTAGCTTTTCTCAGATAAACGTGATTCGATGAGCAAATTGTTCTTCAGAATGGAAGTTTTTCAGAGCGCCACATGGACGGCCAGGCTGCCATGCATTTGACGTGTGTGAAGGCAAACCATGTTGCTCTGATCCCAAATCCAGTTGGATGTCATTTAGGTTCTGCTTAAACCAAACTCTGCAATTAGAGGGAAAAGATTTTGCATCTCTTTTAGTCTTGAGATGTAGTGCTGGGCCTTGGGATGTTAGTAACATCACATATGGAAGACATCATGCTGTTACAGAGCAGCTTCTCTCACCAGGCACTAATAACAGTGTGGCTATGAGTTTAATAAAAAGGAATGGAACGAATTATGGCCCCATCCTAGTCAGGGCCATCATGTACTGCAGAGCATTAGCTTGGCCTCAGCAGCCAGCCCAGACCATCACAGACAGGGAGGGGAACTGGGTTCAGAGCTGCGGTTCTGCAGAGGAACACACAGAGAGATCCGGAGCCTGTGGGAAGCCAGACCAGGGTGCGTCTGATGCATAGTGTCAGGATGGCAACAGCAGTCTGGCAGGGGTTAAACTGAGACTGAAAAATGGTAAAGAGAAATCAACCCACTGACGAGTCAAAACGGAGACAGAGATCCTGAAGCTGCAGACACGATTAGAGACTAGATCAGGCGTTCTGTTCCTCAGATCCAACTCTGCATCATTCTTCAATTCTGTTCAGTTCGCTTTAATCTGACTCCAGTCCGTTTAATTCAGCTCCAGTTCGTTTTAATCCGACTCCAGTTCATTTTAATCCGACTCCAGTCCGCTTTAATCCGACTCCAGTCCGCTTCAATCCGACTCCAGTCCGCTTTAATCTGACTCCAGTCCGCTTTAATCTGACTCCAGTCCGCTTTAATGACTCCAGTCCGCTTTAACCCGACTCCAGTCCGCTTTAACCCTACTCCAGTCCGCTTTAACCTGACTCCAGTCCGCTTTAATCCGACTCCAGTCCGCTTTAATCTGACTCCAGTCCGCTTTAATCTGACTCCAGTTCATTTTAATCTGACTCCAGTCCGCTTTAATCCGACTCCAGTCCGCTTCAATCCGACTCCAGTCCGCTTTAATCTGACTCCAGTCCGCTTTAATCCGACTCCAGTCCGCTTTAACCCGACTCCAGTCCGCTTTAATCTGACTCCAGTCCACTTTTTTATAAAATCCAGTCCATTGGTGAGTTGTTAACGCTAATCGACCTCTGACCTCTGGTCCTCCATACCTCAGTCTGGTTCTGTTTGAATGTGAAAGCCAAGCGGACCAGAGAGCGCTCCAAAAGCAGGAAGTGGACTACAGTGCAGGGCATTCTGGGTAACCAAGGCTAACATGCTAGCCTAGCGTTAGCAGCAGAAATGGCTCCTGGTCTTCAGCCAAACACTAAAGAGAAATCACTAAACTCTGACGCCTCCATCTTGTTTCATCTGGTGAAACAGGAAGTTGCTCTCAGTGTCTTCAGAGGTTTCAGTGTCGTTTCCTGCAGTGGTTGTTGGTGCAGCGCCCCCACGGGCCAGGAGGGGAACAGGCTGGTTTGGGTCAGAACCACAGCAGCTGGAGGTGGAGCAGATGTTCTGGTTCCAGTAGAACCGGGTCGACCCAACTGAAGGAGGAAATCACATTTAATCTGTCCAGGTTTTTGTGATTCCAAGATTGAAACCATCAGATCCCTCCATTTTTCATTCTAATTTATAATAGTTTATTGCAAATTTTCCCAAAAAAAGGTTAAAAAAAATAAACTGAAAAGCTGATGCTAACTCGTCTCCCTCGGTCTTACTTGATGTCACATTATTATCTGCGTTATATAAACATAAAAATACAGTTAAGTTCTTTCAGTTACTATTTTGCGTGTCCAATATGGCTGCCTGTTTTTTCTCATCTTTTTCTTCTATTGTAGATTTTGTAAGTGGTTTAATTTAGGAAAATATTATCAAAATTCCTGACAAATATTTCTAAAGTGTCACCACAACAGAGACATGTTAATGTATCTGTAACTTACATGAACTGGTTTTATTTTGAAACTTTATGAATTTCCCAAGAAGATTAGCTGCAAATGTCCCTTAAAAAAATCTGTTTTGATTAAAAATCAGGAGAAGCGCTCACAAATCTCCTGGATGTGCTTTTTATGAAATCAATAAACCAACTTAGAGTCAGCTTCAGCCTCGCTCAGCGTGGCTTACCGTTTCATTTATGACCATAACAACAAAACGCAAAACCATCCCGGGTTGGTAAAGGCTGAAGTTTAATAAATCTATGATTTCATGAAAATGAAATATTTTAACCCAGCCTAAACAAACTCGATGTGAGTTTTCAGTCTAATAATTCCAGCAGTAATTTTAAGGGTTTATCTTGTTTTACTGCAGTTCAGCTGCTCTGATTCATTATTAATAAATTCATATTTAGCACAATAAACACATTTTTATTCTTCAGCAATAAAACACCATTTAGAGCAAATGAAGGCAAAATGGAGTCGGTACGTTTTCGTTCCTGGACGGGCGGACCAGTTCTGACCCGGTTCTGACCTCGCACCAGATTAGATGGAGAACATCAGTTTTCAAGTCTTGTCTCAGACTCCCAGTTGGATTTAGATCTGGACTTTGACTAGGCCATTCTTTCTGACCTCTGGATCCTGAATGTCAGAACGTGTTGATAAAATCAGAAACAAACTGTCTGCAGTCGATGATTCCTTCAAAGAATTAAGTCTTTCCAGGGTCTGTCCAGGATTTTGTGAACGTTTCTATGATTTATCTTGACCTGGTTGAGATTTGAAATGTTCTACTTCCTTCATAGGAAGTAGAACATGAATCTAGCGCTTCTTCCCCTGCATTTTTCAGAGTTAGGCTCCTCTGGTAAGGCACAGCGCCACCAGTGGATAGGAGGGTTCACTACATCAACATCTATTCAGCTGACGGTTAGCTACCATGTTTCCGTGTTTCATTAATTCTTTTTCTGAAAAGCCAAAAAACCAAATCAAGCAAAAAAACTTTAAAATTAACTTTAAAATTAAAAAAGTCATTTTGAATTTTTGTAATGCGACATTTCAAAATACACAGAAAAAACATGGAAAGACGATTAATGTCAGTTTGGACTTGGCCCATCGACAGCGAATGAATGAGTTATTCAACAACCGTCCGGTCAACAGCATGACGTTCTAAATCATCCTAAGAATAACTACAGGTTCTGATGTGTAAGGAGGATTGTTGCTTGTTTATAAATCATATAGATATCTGAGTCCATTCATAGATGAACTAAAGTCATAACATTAAGATCCTGCTGAGTCTGTCATTGATTTCCTGCAGGCCTGACACTTGCTGCTGCAAACCCAGAAGATGTAAACTGGAAAAATATACATTTATGTTGTGAAAAGATTAATTAACTCAGGTTCACGCCTGCATGCATGGCTCCTCACACACAACCTCAAAATCAAACACATCTGCTAAACATCGCAGTAATTGCAGCTCCATCGATATCATATTATCTGCTCCTTTCACTGCCTATTGATCCTGTGGCTGCTATTGTTCATATGATGCATTCAATGCACTCTATTAGCAGTTCCAAGTGTTGGGACTGACGATGCATCACAGCTCAGCTGAAGGATGGAGGAGCCGCTCTGCAGGACGCTAACTAACTAACAAACTAACTAACTAACTAACTAACTAACTACTAACTAACTAACTAACTAACTAACTAACTAACTAACTAATAATTAACTAACTAACTAACTAACTAACTAACTAACTAACTCGGTGTGAAGCAGCCTTTACTAAAAGCAAAGAAAGATGAGAATATGCTGAATATGTTTTATTTTTGCTGTCAGTTTGGACTCGTCTCCCTTCGTCAGGGTTTGGATGAATCTAATGCCTGAACATCCGCAGCTGAAACGTCTCCATTTCCTCCTGAGTGGGACTTGCTTCTTATTGACCATTAACCTTTGACCTTCAAGGAAAGTACTGGGCTATTAAACAAAGCAAATCTGATTTTGCTCTCATCTCTGTGCTTCTAAAGCAGGAATCAAGTCAAGTCCAGCTCTCAGGGAACAGAACAGGTGTTATGCAGAGAAAAGTCTGGCCTGTCGCTGAACGCACATCGCTCTGAACGCATCGCTCTGAACTCATCGCTCCGAACGCATCGCTCCGAACGCATCGCTCCGAACGCATCGCATCGCTCCGAACGCATCGCTCCGAACACATCGCTCCGAACGCATCGCATCGCTCCGAACGCATCGCATCGCTCCGAACGCATCGCTCAGAACGCATCGCTCCGAACGCATCGCTCCGAACGCATCGCTCAGAACGCATCGCTCCGAACGCATCGCTCCGAACGCATCGCATCGCTCCGAACGCATCGCTCCGAACGCATCGCTCCGAACGCATCGCTCCGAACACATCGCTCTGAACGCATCGCTCCGAACGCATCGCATCGCTCCGAACGCATCGCATCGCTCCGAACACATCGCTCCGAACGCATCGCATCGCTCCGAACGCATCGCATCGCTCCGAACGCATCGCATCGCTCCGAACGCATCGCTCCGAACGCATCGCTCCGAACGCATCGCATCGCTCTGAACGCATCGCATCGCTCCGAACACATCGCTCTGAACGCATCGCATCGCTCTGAAACGCATCGCTCTGAACGCATCGCATCGCTCTGAACGCATCGCTCTGAATGCATCATCGCTCTGAACGCATCGCTCTGAACGCATCGCATCGCTCTGAACGCATCGCTCTGAATGCATCGCATTGCTCTCTGAATGCATCGCATCGCTCTGAACGCATCGCTCTGAATGCATCGCATCGCTCTGAACGCATCGCTCTCAACGCATCGCTCTCAACGCATCGCTCTCAACGCATCGCATCGCTCTGAATGCATCGCTCTGAACGAATCGCTCTGAACGAATCGCATCGCTCTGAACGCATCGCATCGCTCTGAACGCATCGCATCGCTCTGAACGCATCGCTCCGAACGCATCGCTCCGAACACATCGCTCTGAACGCATCGCTCTGAACGCATCGCTCCGAACGCATCGCTCTGAGAAGAAAACGGACTGAAGTCTGACTGTAGAGGAAACCTTTGAAGATATTTGTAATATCATGTAATGTAATGTAAGCCCTAAAACGGTGGGTTTTATGTGGCAGAAGAATTGAAATAAATACGGTTTTGCCACCTTTATTGAGACTCAGGAGTCCAATGATTTCCAGTCACTGTCTGGTGAACTGGTTCTTCACTGCTTTTTCATTAACACCATAATAAGTTCACGCATGAGAACATGATGTAGAACATTTAATTTGAACTCTAACATTAATAGACTGGACTAATTGTCCAGTCTATTAATACAGGAGGGGATTCATTTTAATTCCTGACCTGATATCTGCATCGCCTCTCTACTGTCCTGTTGATATGAAACTGATACCTGAGCCCAGAATCCGTTTTCCCATCAATATGAGAGTTTAGAGCGATGCGCTCCAGTGGCAGGCCATCCGTTTGTCTGCATAACGTCTTTAATAAACTGTCTGCAGAAACTTTCTGCTCTACAAAACCATGGAGGTCATTTCTTTCTGAGGTCTAAACAAATCATTCCTCATAAAGAACTGGTTATTTAACCGATAAGTGACTAAGTTACTGATCCAAGTCATGATGCAGATCCTTCAGCAGATGAGCATAGAGGAAGCGGGCTGTCCGTGGAGGCCATCGGCTCCCTGCAGAGAAAAGCCCAGAGACTCTGAGGCCTCTGCTGGTGGGATGGATCCAGTTCAGAGGAATCAGGTCTGATTCCTCTGAACACAGTGACAAATCTGAGTTATTCATCAAGTTATTCGTTCATAAATGTCACAGCTTCAAGCCAAACAATTAGATAAAATGCAGATTCACGGTCGGTCTTCACTTCCTGTGAAAATAGTCGCCAAATAAAATCACATTGAATCATTTTTCTAAAAATCATTAAAATCATATTTTACGTGAACCTTAAAGTGACTCAAAGTGAACGGTACCAGAGTTCTGTCCCCATCGGGCCAGCTGTTAGCTTCAGCCTCCAGAACCAGAACCAGCTTTACACCCAGGGTGTCCAAAGTGTGGTTCTGGGGCCGTTTGTGTCCCCAGAAATGATTTTATTCGGCTCCTAATCTTAAATCAATGAAGGTACAAATGTGGCCAACAAAACAATTGATGAGCCTAAAATGTGGAAACTGTCAGTTTGTGTTCTGATGAGGCAAAAACCTGGAGCTTTTTATGCTTCTGGGTCAGATTTTATCATCTGGACTTCTTGTCTTTATTATCAGAACTAATTAACTGAAGCGTTAGTTACTCATTTCACAAACTTACTGTCCACTTTAAGGGTCAAAGGTCATCTGCAGATTTTTAATTGCAGATGACCCTGATTAACTGTAAATGATCTCCTTGCTACATTTCTTAAGCTTCATCAAGTTAAGACGTTATCAGTAATAATTCATTGATTTAAATTCTGATATTTAAAAATGTTTTTTTCAAGGATTTTTTTCGTTTCACAGCAAAACTGGAAAGATTCTTGGATGGAAAGCGGAGCAGAAACTTCTCCCGCCTGGATCTGGAGAACATGTGTTTGAATGGATCCTCGATTATATTTATTAAACTGTCGGCATGCAGATGAATTATTGTGAAATATGAGACCCCGGATTTTCATCCTGGGAATTAGTAATCAGGTTTGGCACATTGCAGCCTTGATCTGCTAATTAGAGAGGAAACGTAGGTGCAAATCCGTTCTGATTTGCTGCCAGGAGCTCTGAAGGCCGGCTGCAGATGAGGATGTTGGTCTGGCGTCAGAACAAGCAGCTGAGACGTTCCAGAGAGGAATGAGACATCTAAAGGAATCATTTTTAATATTTTAAGGTCTGATTCCCTTTTAAGATCGCTCTGTTCTTGTTAGCGAGCTCGCGGCTCGCCTTCCTCTGGAAAAGCTGGGTCACTTCTGTCTCATGTTCAGAAACGACTCGTTTAAAAAGCGTCCAGTTTTCCTACGGACCCTGAAGTAAACCAGCTTTATGCTGTTTGGTTCCTTAGACTGAAAAATGTTCACAGAAACTTCAGGCTGAGTGATGAAATGAAAGTCCAGTTTGTCTGACTCCTCCAGTCCTTCAGACCTTCAGGTCAAAGGTCAACAGATGACCACTCTATGCAGTGACCACCAGGAGAACCAGAGGACAGCAGTTGTTCAGTCTTTAGGCTGCGATCATAATCACTGTGTTGGAGCAGAGAATTCTGGGAAACGGAGAGGGTCAGTTGACCAGAAGTGATCCCTGGAAGTGAATGCACTTTGAACTGTAACCCCAGAGCCGGGTGGAAGCCCACAGAGAGTTCTGTGGACTGGATCAGAACCGGGGCCAGTTGCTGGATCCCTTAAGGAGTAAAGTGGGCCCAGAGGGCCGGGGGGCGGACTGAGCGCGCTCAGAGCGGCTCTGCTGCTGGATTATTACTGAAAACAGAAACATGCTCTTCATGGACGGTGTTTGGTTTTTTTGGAGCAGAGATAAAAGATTTGGTCATTTGGTGACAGATCAACAACAAAACATCTAGAATGATTCATGACCTTCAACATTTCTCAAACTGACATCCTCAAAATGTGGATTTGTGTTATGAAGCATTTTTAATATTTATAATGGAGACTTTAATTTCTTTTTAAGATCATAGTTCCCACAAATCTGAACAGGAAGTGATCGGCGCCATCTTGGTGGCGAAGCATCAGGACGATGGGAGAATCTCTCTACAGGAGATGTGAGCAGTGGGGATGGACCCGTATGAGACGGAGCCAACGAGCTGCCTCTGACCTCCTCTGGGTCAAAGTTCACTGCTTAGTGACCAGGAAGAGTTTATCCAGCATGGAGGAGATTCACAGCCTCAAATCCAGACACTCAAAGTTCAGACGGATTCCTAGAGGACGTACAAACTCTTGGTGTCAAACATGAGGTTCTGCCGACCGGCAGAGGGACTGCATGGAGTAACTGCAGTAGGCTACATGCTAGCTAGCGGATAGAAGCTACAGTAGGCTAAAAGCTAGCTAGCAGGTAGAAGCTACAGTAGGCTACATGCTATCTAGCAGATAGAAACTACAGTAGGCTACATGCTAGCTAGCAGATAGAAGCTACAGTAGGCTACATGCTAGCTAGCAGATAGAAGCTACAGTAGGCTAAAAGCTAGCTAGCAGGTAGAAGCTACAGTAGGCTACATGCTAGCTAGCAGGTAGAAGCTACAGTAGGCTACATGCTAGCTAGCAGATAGAAGCTACAGTAGGCTACATGCTAGCTAGCAGGTAGAAGCTACAGTAGGCTACATGCTAGCTAGCAGATAGAAGCTACAGTAGGCTACATGCTAGCTAGCAGGTAGAAGCTACAGTAGGCTACATGCTAGCTAGCAGGTAGAAGCTACAGTAGGCTACATGCTAGCTAGCAGGTAGAAGCTACAGTAGGCTACATGCTAGCTAGCAGGTAGAAGCTACAGTAGGCTACATGCTAGCTAGCAGGTAGAAGCTACAGTAGCTAAGCTATCGGTGCTAGTTCTGCAGAAAGTACTGCAGTAAATATCACTGACGATTAAAACTGAAGTACTTCTTTAGTACTTATATTGTTTAGAAGGACTTTATAGGACCAGAGCTACTTGCGGTTTGTTTATTGTTGTCATAGCAACTGTTAGGCTAGAACCTATGGAGCCCTGCAGGGGACATGGGAAATAAATTATTTTACCTTCACTGATCAGCTCATGTGGCATAATTAAATCCTGCAAGCTTTTCCTACAGGCTGCCATACTTTCTGCTTCAGTACACGGTTATGTTAATATCTCAGACCAGCACAACAGAGACACAATCAAAACTGTCAGATAATAACTCAGAAATAGTCCAAATAGTTTGGATGTATTTTTATTTCTTTCCTACTTGGAGAAAGTTTCTGTTTATATCGGGTTTTTGGTGCTTTTCTATCCCAAAAGAAAATATATAAAATGTCAGATATTTCACTAGGAGATATGAACATTCATGGAAAAACCTCACATAACGTTTTATTAAAGCAGAAAGTCCATCGGCTGCTGCAAGAAGGGCTGACAGGATTTAACTATGCCACATAACTGATCAGTAGATCATTGCAAGGGAACGCAAAAGGAAAACTGTCCATGTCCCCTGCAGGCCTCCGTAAGAACACACTGCAGGTCTTAATGAACAAGACAGATTTTTTGTGAAATCTGATTTTTGTGTATGTGGTCGTTCACAAATGACCTAAATGAGTTCTGCATGCGCAGGCGAGCGCGCCGTGACATCACATGCAGAGAGCATGCTCATATCTATCAAGATGGCTGCCAGCTACAATGTTTTTGTCACGCGAAAACTATTCAGTTCTGTATTATCTTGATTTTATTCTGAAATGAATTTAAACCTTAAATTAATGACTATAAACAGAAATATGAACGTGACAGAAGCTCCAGTCTGACACTATAATCTTAAAAAGATTGAGGTCCGTGTCCAGCACTCAGATTGATCGTTTATCAGGTAAAAATACAATTTTACAGGTAGACGCCAGTGACCCCTGCTTGACCTCAGCGTTAAATCAAAGCAACATGCTGCCGACCAGCGATAAACTAAACGGACGCGCATCGATCCCTGCATGCCGCCGACACATCGCAATATCAGTGGAGCAGGACGGAGCTGCTGCATGCCTGTGTGTGATCAGGTGTGTGTGTGTGTGTGTGTGTGTGTGTGTGTGTGTGTGTGTGTGTGTGTGTGTGTGTGTGTGTGTGTGTGTGTGTGTGTGTGCCTCCATTTACCAGCCTGGCCAGAGCACTCAGCTGTTTATGGCAGCCTGGTTCACAGGTCAACTGAGAGGTCAGAGGTCAGAGATGAATTAAATGCTGACGCATCAGAACTTCCAGTCTTGTGTCAACTTCACGTCTGACCAGCTAATGTTTCCTGTGTTAGCCGGGACAAACTGCAGCGAGGATGAGGAAAGACGGCGGTTTTCAGCATCACCGTGTTTGATAAATGCTAATAAATGTTAGCTCTCATGCTGCAGGCTTGGTCCTGTTGGCTGCTGCTGTAGAATGAAACTGTTAGCAGATACTTCAGCAAACAGGTTCAGTCTGTGAGGCAGACGCCCTGATGAGGCTTTAAGCTGTAACTAAGCCCTGAATCAACCTTTTTTTTGCCGATGAATTCTCTAAACGTGACGTTTAGGATTCAATTTTTATGTGTCTCTGCACATTTCGAAACTTACTGTCCTTGTAAGTTTCTTCAGTTCTGCATTATTTTGCCTAAAACACAAGTTGGATCTGCCGTTCTGGTTCGGGCTGACATGAAGCTGGTTCTCTGCTGGTTCTGAACCTGGTTCAGGTTCTGCTGGAGGTTTCTTCCTGTTTAAGGGAAGTTTTTCCTTCCCATGTCGCCCCCTGCTGGTCAGGAGGAGTGATGCTGCATAACAACTCGATGCTCTGCTGGGTTTCCGTAGATACAAACATTTCAAACTAATTTGATTAATAACCTGAACTTGAAGCATGGATTTATAACTGTGAATAGTTTCAATATATTTTTTAAAGTGCCTCAAGTCGACATTTGTTGTGAAATGTCGCTATCGTAATAAACTGAAGTTAATTAAAATTTGTAGAATGTTCACAAAACTAAAAACTAGAATCCAGTAGGATCTCTGAACTTTTTATAACCTTTTTATGTCTTATCACTGCCAATAAACGTCACTTAAAAAGGTAAACTATCCCTTTAATTACCGGATCGCCAGTTAAAGATGTGAGTGAAAAGTAGCAGAGATGTCGTCAGCTGCAAATGTAGTTTAGTGATGTTCCTTTTCTCTTATTTTATATTAAAGTCAGTTGAAGTCCTTGCTGTTTGACTCTTACATAGCAGATGGATCCGCTTGAAACCCAGAAGCACTTCCACGTTTCTCTCAGAAGATCCAGCTAATGCAGGACGGAGACGCATTAAGTTACAGGAGCTGATGGACGGCGGCTTCTGCCTTCCAGCCGCCGTCTCTGACTTCCTGTCGGGAGATTAACGCCACGCTTCAGGAACGTTTCAGTAAACATGCTGTCAATGACTGAAGTCGTCGTCATCCTGCTGCCCTGCAGGGCAAAGTCACCTGCCCGGCAGATGTAGATTTTGTTTTCGGCAGCGGCAGCATGAACTGGTCTGAAATCGATACAAACAGAAGGAAGTGATGGTTTCTCCGGATAAATGACCCTAAAAGTTTTAGTCACAATTTCACTTAAATAAGAAAATCAGACACAAAAAAACACCTCTACAACAGTTTGTTTTCTAATAAATTAGGTTTTACAAAAATACAAAGTTGCATATCTGAGCACCAGGAACAGCTGGGAGTTTTTGTTCAGGTCTGTAAATAAGTGAAGCTGAAGAGGAAACGTTTGTTTGCATGTCAGGAACCTGTTTGGACCAAGAGTACTTCCTTCATTCATAAAGAACTAAACTTTAAAAGTTATTCACTTTGAAATAGTAAAATATTTTTTCCATATAACTGTAGGCACCTGGATTGATCCCCAACCTATGTGCTTTTATTGTGAAAGTACCATGTCTTGGTTTGTGTGGTTCTGTTCGTGTCCATTAGCCCTTTGACCCACAGATTAACTTTATGTGTGCTTTTATTTTGACAGGTCATCGTACTTTCAGCTCTTTGAAGGCTGGAAGTTTGAACTTTTGTTAAAGTAGTGTTTGTGTCTCTGTGGCTTGTGTTTCTCAGTGGTTCTGAGGGATTTGACTAGGACGTCAGTTGTACTGACGAGGCTCAAGAACTACTAGTTTAAACAAGGTTGTAATGTTTCGGGTTGGGTCGGGTTGGGTCAGTACAATAGTTCATTGGGGTGGGAACCTTTTACTAACTCACCTTTGATTCAAATCAATTTTTGATTCCAAACACCTGGAACTTCTGATGTTTCCATTTCCATCCAGGAGTTTTTAGTGTTTGGAGTTATTTAGAAAGGAACTGCAAAAAATATTGATATTTCCCTCACCAAGTTGGATGAGCGTTCCTTAAAAGATAACGCCCCACCCACAACCTTCTGACCAATCACCTTTAGCTCTGACCTTTAGCTCTGACCTTTAGCTCTGACCTTTAGCTCTAACCTTTAGCTCTGACCTTTAGCTCTGACCTTTAGCTCTAACCTTTAGCTCTGACCTTTAGCTCTGACCTTTAGCTCTGACCTTTAGCTCTGACCTTTAGCTCTGACCTTTAGCTCTAACCTTTAGCTCTGACCTTTAGCTCTGACCTTTAGCTCTGACCTTTAGCTCTGACCTTTAGTCCAAATGTTTCCTTTCATGGCCGGACCAACCCTAACCCTAACCCTAACCCTAATCTTTTGTTTCCATAGTTTTTCTTTGTTTTGGTACTGTTTATGTTCCAGTCCTGTCTCCGTAGCAACGTCAGATCGTTACAAAATGGAGGCGCACAGACGGCGGATTTATTTTCATTTTTTCCCAAGTGATTCTGAATCACTTCTGAAACTCTGGACTTTTATGAGAATAGTTTTTTTTCATCGCTGATGTTCCGTCTGGTTCTAGAGCAACCCAGACAACCGACTGGTACCGCACCAGGTGCAGGTCCGGTTAGGGAAGAGTTTCTGATGTCACACAATGCAGCCCTTTGATTGGGCGACAGGAAAGCGTCACTGCGTGGGATAGTCAGAGAGACGCTACTGTTATGACATCAGGTTGGGTGTTTGGGTCTCACCCTGCCGGCCCAGTGGCGGTGAACACACTGGGCATAAAATGCAGAACCGAACCAAGCCGGCCCATATCGGACCGCTCAGTGGAATCAATAAGGATAACTTCTGCAAGGACCTTGAGGACCTAAAAGTCTCTTTGGAAAAGCTTCACAGCCAGGCTGGCATTGACAGATGGCGGACGTTGGTGGCGCCGTTCAGCTCCAGCCAAAGTCTTGGCCGGTCATTTGGTAGAACTTGAGGTTAAAGGGTCTGTAGAAGTCTCTGAGCCTGAGCAGAGCCTCAGGCGGTATCTGAGGATGCGGTCTACCCTTCGACTTGCCCAGGCAGCGTGGCCGGCTGCTGCCCTCAGGCTTCTTCAAGCAGGGAAAACCTTTGGTCTGGTTGAAGTAGAAGTGTTTGTCCGTCACCACGCGTTTGAGGCCCAGAAAGTCCTGGACTCTGCCCATCTCCCCCGCCGGGTCCGTCACCAGCCGCTCCCCACTTACAAACAGGAAGCGCGACAGAGGAAAGTAGCGCAGCCAGTTCTCCAGGTGCTTGGCGTAGATGCCGATGCGTACGGCGCTCCAGGACGTGTCGATGAGCGCCGTGCTGTCATTGCGGAAGGCCAGGTTCTGGAACGGCGGAAGCCCAGGAGATTTGGACAGCGTCTGGGTGTAGTCAGAGATGGCCCGGGTCACTGGGTCTCGCACCACCACGATGAGTTTGGTGTGGCGGCTCATGGCGTGGACGCGCCGCGGAGCTTCTCTGGTGATGAAGTAACTTGGAGTCTTTTCCATGGTGATCTGGCCCTCCAGAGTCCGAGGCATTAAACTCCTGCGTGAAAGACAAAAAACAGAAAATAATTAGTTCATTTAAACGTTCATACGGAAAGTTTTCCCACTTTTCTGTAAGTCTCTTTAATTTTGCACTTATTAACAATTCCTTACAATGAATATTTTAAGCCTGAGTTTAACTTGGTGAAGTTGGGAGGAAAACAAGGATATTAAAAGTTATCAGAACCTCTTTATTCCACCGTCTGGAGCGTCATGAAACAGGAATGTGTTGTCATTTTGGAGCTAGCTAGAATTAAAGCTGACCAGAGTCGGATTAAAGCGAATTAACTAGAGCTGGTGTGAACGCAGCCTGCTTGTTTCCAGTTTCCTGCTCTGCAGATTATTGTTGTCAGTCTGAAGGTTCTGGTTCTGCTGGTAGAACTGGAACCGGGTCACACGCTTGTCTTTAATCTGCTGGCTCTGCTCTCTATGAAGAACCAGATTAATGATCTGTAAACCTCCTGAAACACCAGAACAGGCTGAACATGGAAGGAAAATCTATTTGTCTTGTGTCATTTTCTACATTCAAGATCAAGCACACTGCAAAAATAGAATGTAATAACCTCTGTCTTTTTCTGTGAAGAGCAAGAAATACAGCTCCTTTCACCAAGTCAAGACAAGATGTAAATAATGGAGTTAGTTCATGTGTAAGCAGTGAAGAATGCCAGAGCTGCAGCTTTGAAGGAACCCTGGGCTGATTTCCATGCTTCCTCTCCGTCCTCAGCAGGCATGCGGTGGCGGTCGGGTCGGAGGCTTCGTGGTTGGTCTGTCAGTGAAGGTCTTATGAAGCTCTGATCCAACTTTACACACTTGGTTCCAAGTCCAGCATGTCCTCTGGCGTGCGGCGCTGAGCGCACCGCCTCGGCTCCTCTCCAGAAATGTCTGAGCTGCATTAGCGGCTGGAGCGACGCTAACCAGAGGAGAACACAGCATCCCAGACACACAGAGGTTTTGGAAGGTGGTGGAGTTTTATGGTTCGTTCTCTTTAGGGATCCTTTAAAATGTCAGTTTGGAGCCAAAGTTTATACCTCAACCTGCCTGCTGGAACCTGGATGGAATCTGGTGGATCAGCAGATTATTCCCGGTGACTGACCGAGTCCTTCGGAAGAAACAAGCTTTATGTCTTATTTATGACCCAAAAGCTGCTTTTAAAAGTAAATTCCAGCTTTGGATAAAAACTTGCAGAGTTTCATGGCGAAAGGTTTTTCTGCAGTGATCCACCTAAAACTTCAGATCTCACACTATCTGTGTTTTCACATTCTTCTAAAGACTATCAGTGAACATGCCAAAGCCATGAAGGGCTTCCAGGAAACAGGGAAAGTTTTGTTCTTTAATGAACATATTCAGAATTCAGTATAACGTTTGTGTCTCAGAAATGTCTCTCTCCTTTCAGCTGCAGGAACAACGTTTTGTTTTAAGAATTACGAGAAAAACTGGATCAAAATGGAACAATGTGTTGAAGGCTGCGTTCAAGTACTTCTTGTGTCTCCTGCGGCTGCAGGGAGACGGTCGAGTGTTTGGAGCAGAAAATCAGTTTAATTCCAAGCTGCTGTCCTGCTGCAGGCTCCGGGGGCCTCCATCGACTCTGTGATCCAGAGCCGCAAGCAGCAGAACCAGCAGAGACATGGCGGATAGTGCAGAGGCCTGCTAATGCTAATGCTAATGCTATGCTGCGCTATGGAGGGAGAGAAGGGACTTTCATCTCATTAAACTAATTCTGTGTCAATCTATGTCAAAATTCAAGTAAATAACCAAATATTCATCTATGTATTTCAGTTATGTTAGTATACAGAAATAATCGCAAAACTTTTGTTTTCCTTGTCGTAAAATTTGTGAACTTATCCACACTGAAAGCCTTTCACAAATTAATTTGGTAGGTTTGAGTTTTCAGACTAGATTTTTCTGATGCTGCATAAATAATTTCAACAATTTTGATTTTGACAAAAAAAGTCAGAATTTTTCTTTTTCAGTGGCACTAATTGTCTTCCGTACTTCTCTGATTTATGCAGACGATTCTTAATCTGTCAACTGGGAAATTGGGATTGAGGCCAGTTTGGGCCACTTTCCTCCATTCTGGTTTGTACACAAACACAGAGTTAAACTTTCCCTCATTGCATCTGTGAGCAATGAAGCTTCCTGTGTGTGTGTATGTGTGTGTGTGTGTGTGTGTGTGTGTGTGTGTATGTGTGTGTGTGTGTGTGTGCGCGTGCGTGTATGTGTGTGTGTATGTGTGTGTGTGTGTATGTGTGTGTGTGTGCGCGTGCGTGTATGTGTGTGTGTATGTGTGTGTGTGTGTGTATGTGTGTGTATGTGTGCGTGTGTGTGTGCGTGTGTGCGTGTGTGTGCGTGTGTGTGTGCGTGCGTGTGTGTGTGTAAGAGAGAGCATCGCCATTAAGGAAAGTTTTTCTGGGTTAAGAAGGCTCTGGAAGCCGTGAACCGTACGGGTTGTTCCAGACCTGAAGCCTCAAATGGAGTCTTCCAACCTTAAGGTCAGGGTGAAGGTCAGGGTGGAGGTCAGGGTGGAGGTCAGGGTGTCTGTTTCTCTCTTGGTGAGGTCACTCGGGGGCACACTGATCATGTAAAGAAACATCATCATGATCAGAGTTGTCTCAAAGTTTCATCTCAGCTTTCCTTCACTTTTCCATCTTACTCCTCTTCCTCATCGTCCTGCTCCTCTTCCTCATCGTCCTGCTCCTCTTCCTCATCGTCCTGCTCCTCTTCCTCATCGACCTGCTCCTCTTCCTCATCGTCCTGCTCCTCTTCCTCATCGTCCTGCTCCTCTTCCTCATTGTCCTGCTCCTCTTCCTCATTGTCCTGCTCCTCTTCCTCATCGTCCTGCTCCTCTTCCTCATCGTCCTGCTCCTCTTCCTCATCATCCTGCTCCTCTTCCTCATCGTCCTGCTCCTCTTCCTCATCATCCTGCTCCTCTTCCTCATCGTCCTGCTCCTCTTCCTCATCATCCTGCTCCTCTTCCTCATCGTCCTGCTCCTCTTCCTCATCATCCTGCTCCCTTCCTCATCATCCTGCTCCTCTTCCTCATCGTCCTGCTCCTCTTCCTCATCGTCCTGCTCCCCTTCCTCATCGTCCTGCTCCAGTTTGATAAACATCAGTAATACCTTCCATCTTCATGATATTTACATCAGAGGTTATGTCTGAAGCAAGAATTGTTACCAAACCTGTTAGATATAGATTTGGATGAGGCGTCCAATGAATCTAAACCCGTAACTGGTTTCTGGTGTTTATTGAGTCTGATACGTTAGAGTTAGAACTTTTTTAGGGACAGGAATTGTTATATTTCCTCAGGAAAGTGAAGGAGGGTTCTTTCAGCCTGCTGGCTGGCAGTGTGTTGCTGCACAGATCAATAATCCATTTATAACTGAACATTTCAGCATTTCTGAATGCTGAGCTCATTAACAGGATGTTACTATTATTGATATTGTTGGTAATTTTGGCAGAATGACTGAAGGTCAGAGGTTACGTCACTACATGATGTAAATCCTTCGGTTCTTGGTGGTTTGCAGCTCATCTGGCCGCCTGGCAGGCGCTTGGCGGTGAAAAGTGTTTTTACTGAGGAGGTTTGCATCACTGGGTAGGTCAGTAGGAATGTGTCTGGCTGAGAGGAAAAACAGAGGCGTAACGGTTAATAGCCGCGTCTCAAGGCCTCAGAGAGAGGAGGTCAGTCAGAGTTTCCTCTCAGGAACCAGAACCAGAACCAGACAACAGGAGAACCTGAGCGTTAACGTCTCAAGGTTTCAGAAAAGCTCATCTTCAGCTTGTGATTCTGAGAGGAAGTGGACTGCTGGTCAGTTGCTGTGAAGATTATTACACGTTAGCATCACATGCTAGCTCTTTGAGACGTTGGACGTAAAAACTTCAATTAGATCAACTTTTCATGTCTTTCTATTGATTTTTAGTTGTTAAATAACTCATGTTATGGGCTAATGTTAGGAGCTAGCTTAGTTCATTTGTGCGGGCTAAGCTATCCACATGCTAGCTTCAGCCTCTTATTAAGAGAAAATGTAAACATCTGATTTAAATCAAAGTGTATAAATGTCAGATCTTTTCAAAATGTCCATATAATGCTTTATCATTGCTTCTGTTACTTTCTTTATTTATAATAAGCTAGCAAGCTGCTAGCCATAGCCTCAAAATGCTGCAGGATGCTAAAACCTTTGTGTTACCAGAGATGGACGAATAATTTAATACCTCCAGCTTGATCCTTTGGAGTTACCATTATTTACTGTCCCTGAAAAGAAACCTAAATAAATAACTGGAGCATTTTCTGTGCTAGCTTGTAGCAGCTAGCCTGTTCAGTTCAGAAACATTGGAGGTTTTTCTGTAATGGAGGACATCATGGAGGCAGGAAGTGTCACTCTGTAATCTGCCCATATCTGCACCAGTCTGTTGGTTCCTCCCTCCCCAAGATCAGGCAGGGCGTGGCCCCCCGCCGCCCCTGTGGCCCCTGGCTGCTCCAAGATAAAACCACACAAGGAGACCAGTGTGGACCAGTAGGAACACAACTTCTGATTTTCCCATCTGATAACTTAAGAGGGAGGGAGCAATTAGTGGCAGTGACACACACACACACACACACACACACACACACACACACACACAACACACACACACACACACACACACACACACACACACACACACACACACACACACCCACAGGCTCAAACACCCAGGCTGAATGAAGCCGTGTCATTCAGGCTGTCAGTTTCCTCTTGAAACCAGTCCAGTAAACCAAAAAAAACATTGCAGACTCAACATCTCTATCTGTCTGAAGAGGAAGAAGGTCTTCCTCATCAGTCATCCTCTTAAATGCGAAACAGGTCTAAGGTCCATTTTCACTCCACCTCCATTCATCATCAGCTCTGATTCATTTACAGATTTATCAGTTCCACTTCCTGTTTGAGCTTACAGTGTCAGTTCCACTTCCTGTTTGAGCTTACAGTGTCTATTCCACTTCCTGTTTGAGCTTACAGTGTCTATTCCACTTCCTGTTTGAGCTTACAGTGTCTATTCCACTTCCTGTTTGAGCTTACAGTGTCAGTTCCACTTCCTGTTTGAGCTTACAGTGTCTATTCCACTTCCTGTTTGAGCTTACAGTGTCTATTCCACTTCCGTTTGAGCTTACAGTGTCAGTTCCACTTCCTGTTTGAGCTTACAGTGTCTATTCCACTTCCTGTTTGAGATTACAGTGTCTACTCCACTTCCTTTTTGTGATGACAGTATCTACTCCACTTCCTTCTATTCCACTTCCTGTTTGAGCTTACAGTGTCTATTCCACTTCCTGTTTGAGCTTACAGTGTCTATTCCACTTCCTGTTTATGGTTACAGATCGTCGCATGGCATCGCTCCTCTAAAGATCTGAATAAGGATCTGAAAAGTGTGGTGGACCACTGACAACTGCTCGTGTTTCAAGTGCAGATTAGAATGGAAACAGTCAGCTTTCAAGTGGATTTAGGTCTCTGGACTTTGACTAGGCTGTAACATGTAAATATGCTTAGATTGAAGTGATTGTACCTCTGGTTGCATATTCCCTCAGGATGATGCTGCCAACACCATGTTTCACTGTCTGTCCAGAGTGAAGCGACAAAAAGTTTAAAGGTCATGTCAGAGCTGCGAGAGCTGGTTAAAGCTTTCAACAGAACCAGAACCAGAACCTGTGTAGACGGACTTGTATTGAATAAATCAAACTGGGTTATTTCTGAGGGAAACTGGTGGTGGTGGATTTTATAGGGCTGAATATAAGCATTCCACACATTTCAGATTTTAAGTTCTAACAGAAAACCTGATCAGGTTTAACTGTTTAACTTTTATGTGTTATTTGATAAAAGCTCAATAAAAACAGAGTGTGTGAATCAGTTCATCTGTTCCTCAGAATCATTCACTCAGATCAACTGTCTCCACTAAACAACCCATAAAAACACCGTCTCCATGGAGACAAAGGGAAAATAAAATCATGATCAGCTGTTGGCGTGGAGGAAACAGCTTATCAATAAACCTGATTTAAGTCCTGATGGCAGCAGGACGAAGGCAGTTTGGTTGGGTTTTAAAAGCTCCCCTTTAAAAACGACGGGCCCTGAATGCAGCGCAGGTCTTCCTCTCCTCTGATTTTCCCGCAGCTCCACGACGCCAATCAGAACCAATCAGAACCAGTCCCGCACCGACCCGCCAGCAGAGGAACCGGGCCAGAACCCGCTCAGAACCTGAAGCCCAGTTCCAGTGAAACTCAGATCCCAGATCTAAACCATTAATTACAGCAACTAAAGACGAAGAACCATTAAAGTTAAAAACCAGCTGATACCCAAATAAATCAATATTCCTTATTGAATATGATGAACAAGTAAAATAGTCAAGTTTAATAAAAATATCTTTCTGCAGAGACTGTTTTAAATATTTGTTTCCATAAGCAGAGATTCATAGTTAGGAGACAGAACCTGATTGGTTCTGACTGGTTCTGACTGGTTCTGACTGGTTCTGACTGGTTCTGACTGGTTCTGATTGGTTCTGACTGGTTCTGATTGGTTCTGATTGGTTCTGACTGGTTCTGATTGGTTCTGACTGGTTCTGATTGGTTCTGACTGGTTCCGATTGGTTCTGATTGGTTCTGACTGGTTCTGACTGGTTCCGATTGGTTCCGATTGGTTCTGACTGGTTCTGACTGGTTCTGATTGGTTCTGACTGGTTCCGATTGGTTCTGATTGGTTCTGACTGGTTCCGATTGGTTCTGATTGGTTCTGACTGGTTCTGATTGGTTCTGATGGGTTCTGACTGGTTCTGATTGGTTCTGATTGGTTCTGACTGGTTCTGATTGGTTCTGATTGGTTCTGACTGGTTCTGATTGGTTCTGATTGGTTCTGATTGGTTCTGATTGGTTCTGATTGGTTCTGACTGGTTCTGATTGGTTCTGATTGGTTCTGATTGGTTCTGATTGGTTCTGAATGGTTCTGACTGGTTCTGACTGGTTCTGATTGGTTCTGACTGGTTCTGACTGGTTCTGATTGGTTCTGATTGGTTCTGACTGGTTCTGATTGGTTCTGACTGGTTCTGACTGGTTCTGATTGGTTCTGATTGGTTCTGAATGGTTCTGATTGGTTCTGACTGGTTCTGATTGGTTCTGACTGGTTCTGACTGGTTCTGATTGGTTCTGATTGGTTCTGACTGGTTCTGATTGGTTCTGATTGGTTCTGACTGGTTCTGATTGGTTCTGACTGGTTCTGACTGGTTCTGACTGGTTCTGATTGGTTCTGACTGGTTCTGACTGGTTCTGATTGGTTCTGACTGGTTCTGACTGGTTCTGATTGGTTCTGATTGGTTCTGACTGGTTCTGACTGGTTCTGATTGGTTCTGATTGGTTCTGACTGGTTCTGATTGGTTCTGACTGGTTCTGACTGGTTCTGACTGGTTCTGATTGGTTCTGATTGGTTCTGACTGGTTCTGATTGGTTCTGACTGGTTCTGATTGGTTCTGACTGGTTCTGACTGGTTCTGACTGGTTCTGATTGGTTCTGACTGGTTCTGACTGGTTCTGATTGGTTCTGATTGGTTCTGACTGGTTCTGATTGGTTCTGACTGGTTCTGTCTGGTTCTGATTGGTTCTGACTGGTTCTGACTGGTTCTGATTGGTTCTGATTGGTTCTGACTGGTTCTGATTGGTTCTGATTGGTTCTGACTGGTTCTGACTGGTTCTGATTGGTTCTGACTGGTTCTGACTGGTTCTGATTGGTTCTGATTGGTTCTGACTGGTTCTGACTGGTTCTGATTGGTTCTGATTGGTTCTGATTGGTTCTGACTGGTTCTGACTGGTTCTGATTGGTTCTGACTGGTTCTGACTGGTTCTGATTGGTTCTGATTGGTTCTGACCAATCATTTTTGATTCTGGTTTTTCTTCATGACATCAATAAATAAATTGTTTCCTTTAACACAACAAAAGGACATAAACATCCTGAACATTTCAGAAGGTAAAATTTACTTCAAATTTAAACTTTCAGCAATAAAAATAAATATGTAATGGTGCATCTGTTATGAACATTAATCCTTCATTTAAATAGGACAATAACTCATTGAGTTTAAAAACTCTTTACCAAAACATGTCAAAATATGAGATCAAACACACAAAATACATAAACTAAGCTGTGCTATAAACATAACATATAAACTAATTAGATTAAACTGCATATTTTTTCATAAACCTTAAACATTTTTTCTCAGGTTAGTTTGATTCTATTTAACAGATCAAGAAGCTTAAAATTATGAGGAGGAAAGAAATGAAAGCAACAAGAAGCAATGAATCAATTTTTTGCATAACAATTTCAAATGTACTTAATTTAATTTCTGGTAGTTAAAATTTGTTGACTGAGACTTTATTGGTTTGGTTTTTATTTCCATTTTATTTATGGTTTTTACTTGCATATTTTAAAAAAGAGGGAGAACTGGCATTATTATGTTATTATCAATATATTATGTGAAAATGGTCTCAAAACAACATGATCATTTATGCAGTCATTTGTTAATGAATCTACGGTTATTGTATCATTTATCATTACAAATTTCTTAAGAATTTTGATTTATTGTTGTTTTGTTAAAAACTGACATAAATATTATTTTAAGCTGTTTAAGCATCAACAAATATTTTTCTAACTTGGTGACACCCTGAGAAGCTTTATCAAAGTGCTTTTCCAGTCACAACATACAGTTCAATAAAAAAGAATAATTAGTGTATTTAATGATATTTATCGCAATACTGAAACATCGCGATGACGTTCTGGCCCCATATCGCGCAGCCTGACTCTGAACTTTGACAGATTTAATGTCATTGTTACCAAACATTCAGGCTGCAGAATTAGTTCAGGAAGTTGTTCTCTTCATTTTGCTCACCACCATGTCTGTGTTTGAACCTTCCTGCAGGTGCAGGTCTTACCTGTACCAGCCCAGCCCCTTGTCGTAGCAGCGGTCGAAGAAGTGCGGCTCAGCGCCCACGGCTCTGACGTCCGGGTGGACCCGCAGGAACTCCAGCAGCGCCCGGGTTCCGCCCTTCTTTACCCCGATGATGATGGCCTGCGGGAACTTCTTGCTGCCGAAGTTATTAGATATGGAGATGTTGTCGGGAGACCGCAGGCCGCCGGCGGGGTCCGCCAGCCGGTGCCGTAGCAGCTGAACCTCGGAGCCCAGGAGCCGCTCGCCCGCCGGAGCGCCGCTGCTGATCAGCGGCCGGGGCAGCGCGTCGCAGCGGCTGCTGAGGCAGTAGCAGAGGTAAGAGAAGAGGAGGATCATGGTGAGGAAGACGGGGAGCCTGGACTGCGCCTTCAGGTGTCCGAAGTTGAGCGCAGCTCTCCATCTACTGCATCCCATGGAGGACGGAGCGCAGGCAGCATGGCACGCCGAGGGACTTCATGGTTCAGCTGCGAACCGGATCATCTCATCCACAGGCGCAATGTGCGCCAAACCTGCCCACTGCGCGTCACAGCGGAGCGCCACGCATCCATCACTGAGGGACCCTCACGTCCCCCAGACTGGAGAGCAGCATGCCGGGATGTTCGGCTTGTCCTCCCCGGGTTCTGGTCCCTGTGCTCCACGGGAAACCCACATCCACGCCCCGTCCGTACAACACACGCCCCCTCCGGTTCCAGCCCACGCTGCGCCACGGCGCGCGGAAATAACCCCGAAAATAACGATTATCCGGTCAAAGAGGAAAAAGTCTCATGTCAAATGATTATTAGAGCAATTTCAGAGGAATATGGTCGTTACTTTAATGATATTTAATGCGCTTTTAATGCGCTGGTAGGGAAGGAGGCCTGAAGGATGATGGAGGAGGAATATTAATCTGTGATTGTCGACCAGACTTCATTTCTCCTCATTTCCTCTCAATCCTCCAATCTGCAGCTTCAGCTCCAGATTCACGGGGTTCAAACCAGCAGACCAGAGGAGAGGAGCCGCCCGCATGGCCACACACACACACACACACACACACACACACACACACACACACACACACACACACACACATACAAACACACACACACACACACACACACACACACACACGTACGCACGCACACAAACACACACACACACATACAAACACACACACACGCACACAAACACACACACACACATACAAACACACACACACGCACACAAACACACACACACGCACACACACACAAACGCACACACACGCACACACACACGCATACGCACACACACACCTACACACACACCACACACACACACACACACACACCTACGCACACACACACACAACCACACACACACACCTAGACTGTAACTAATCATGATGCGTTCAAAGACCATGGAACTTCTTAAACTCAAATGAACTTTTCTTCACAGACAAACTTTATAAATTGGTTATAAAACATTATGTTTTCCTCTTTTACAATTAATATTGCAGAATCATTGACTTACTGGACTGGTTTGAAGATGAACTTAAATTCATTTACAAGCTCTTTATGTTCAATTTGATCAGCTTCACATAACTTTTCCCAGTTCTATTATATAGTTATAGTTTGTCAGCAGAGTGGAGTTCAGACTATCTATCTATCTATCTATCTATCTATCTATCTATCTATCTATCTATCTATCTATCTATCTATCTATCTATCTATCTATCTATCTATCTATCTATCTATCTATCTATCTATCTATCTATCTATCTATCTATCTATCTCAGATGTAACTGAGGATGGATTATGATGGAATCTGCAGAATGGATAAAAAATATTTTCTGTTTTCTGTTGATCTTCTGTTTCTGTCTGACTGTGAAAACTTTTCTGTTTCTAGCTGCAGCAAAAGTGATGAATAAAATGCTGGAGCGAGTCAAACTGGCTTTATGCACCACAGAAAACAGTGAATGAATTTGATGTCACCTAGAAACTAAGAAGAGAACTCTGCTGTGGTTAGCTGCTGCCTAAGTATAGCCATGCAGCCATGCAGCCATGCAAGGCCACATTAGCACAGGGGTGTGGCTTGGAGCGCAGCAAGGAAGGCACTCTAAGTGGCAGACAGGAAGATACGGGACTGCAGCCTCCTGGAGGGAACACAGAGGAAACTGAACCAGGTTCAGTTCAGCAGCTTCAGCCTCTGGACATGAAATAAAACACAAGTAACAAAACCAAGGAACAGCTGAATAGCAGGCAGTATCATCTAAAATCAGGTAGTATCATCTAATATCAGGTAGTATCATCTAATATCAGGTAGTATCATCTATTATCAGGTAGTATCATCTAATATCAGGTAGTATCATCTAATATCAGGTAGTATCATCTAATATCAGGTGGTGTCATCTAATATCAGGTAGTATCATCTAATATCAGGCAGTATCATCTAATGTCAGGTAGTATCATCTAATATCAGGTAGTATCATCTATTATAAGGTAGTATCATCTAATATCAGGTGGTGTTATCTAATATCAGGTCGTATCATCTAATGTCAGGTAGTATCATCTAATATCAGGTAGTATCATCTAATATCAGGTAGTATCATCTATTATCAGGTAGTATCATCTAATATCAGGTAGTATCATCTAATATCAGGTAGTATCATCTAATATCAGGTGGTGTCATCTAATATCAGGTAGTATCATCTAATATCAGGCAGTCTAATGTCAGGTAGTATCATCTAATATCAGGTAGTATCATCTATTATCAGGTAGTATCATCTAATATCAGGTAGTATCATCTAATATCAGGTAGTATCATCTATTATCAGGTAGTATCATCTAATATCAGGTAGTATCATCTAATATCAGGTAGTATCATCTAATATCAGGTGGTGTCATCTAATATCAGGTGTATCATCTAATATCAGGCAGTATCATCTAATGTCATGTAGTATCATCTAATATCAGGTAGTATCATCTATTATAAGGTAGTATCATCTAATATCAGGTGGTGTTATCTAATATCAGGTCGTATCATCTAATGTCAGGTAGTATCATCTAATATCAGGTAGTATCATCTAATATCAGGTAGTATCTATTATCAGGTAGTATCATAATATCAGGTAGTATCATCTAATTCAGGTGGTGTCATCTAATATCAGGTAGTATCATCTAATATCAGGCAGTATCATCTAATGTCAGGTAGTATCATCTAATATCAGGTAGTATCATCTATTATCAGGTAGTATCATCTAATATCAGGTGGTGTCATCTAATATCAGGTAGTATCATCTAATATCAGGTGGTGTTATCTAATATCAGGTAGTATCATCTAATGTCAGGTAGTATCATCTAATATCAGGTAGTATCATCTATTATCAGGTAGTATCATCTAATATCAGGTGGTGTCATCTAATATCAGGTAGTATCATCTAATATCAGGTAGTATCATCTAATATCAGGCAGTATCATCTAATTTCAGGTAGTATCATCTAATATCATCTAATATCAGGTAGTATCATCTAATATCACGTAGTATTATCTAATATCAGGTAGTATAATATAATATCATTTAGTATCATCTAATATCAGGTAGTTTAATCTAATATCAGGTAGTATCATCTAATATCAGGCAGTATCATCTAATATCAGGTAGTATCATCTAATATCAGGTGGTGTCATCTAATATCAGGTAGTATCATCTAATATCAGGCAGTATCATCTAATGTCAGGTAGTATCATCTAATATCAGGTAGTATCATATATTATCAGGTAGTATCATCTAATATCAGGTGGTGTCATCTAATATCAGGTAGTATCATCTAATATCAGGTGGTGTTATCTAATATCAGGTAGTATCATCTAATGTCAGGTAGTATCATCTAATATCAGGTAGTATCATCTATTATCAGGTAGTATCATCTAATATCAGGTGGTGTCATCTAATATCAGGTAGTATCATCTAATATCAGGTAGTATCATCTAATATCAGGCAGTATCATCTAATTTCAGGTAGTATCATCTAATATCATCTAATATCAGGTAGTATCATCTAATATCACGTAGTATTATCTAATATCAGGTAGTATAATATAATATCATTTAGTATCATCTAATATCAGGTAGTATCATCTAATATCAGGTAGTATCATCTAATATCAGGTAGTATCATCTAATATCAGGTAGTATCATCTAATGTCAGGTAGTATCATCTAATTTCAGGTAGTATCATCTAATATCATCTAATATCAGGTAGTATCATCTAATATCAGGTAGTATCATCTAATATCAGGTAGTATCATCTAATATCAGGTAGTATCATCTAATATCAGGTAGTATCATCTAATATCAGGCAGTATCATCTAATATCAGGTAGTATCATCTAATATCAGGCAGTATCATCTAATATCAGGTAGTATCATCTAATATCAGGTAGTATCATAATATCACGTAGTATTATCTAATATCAGGTAGTATAATATAATATCATTTAGTATCATCTAATATCAGGTAGTTTAATCTAATATCAGGTAGTATCATCTAATATCAGGCAGTATCATCTAATATCAGGTAGAATCATCTAATATCAGGCAGTATCATCTAATGTCAGGTAGTATCATCTAATATCTACCTGTTCTGTAATCAGAACTGTGATGATGATGATGATGATAATAATAATAATAATGGAGGAACTGGGTTCCTGTCTGAGAAAGAAATTCAAATAATTGATTTTTTTTACATTAGATGACATTAGTATCATCTAATATCAGGTCGTATCATCTAATATCAGGCAGTATCAGTTATCAGGAGTTAACAGTTGTAAAATTAAACTTGTATAATGCACAGCATTAATTATGAAAAGTCAAAAGTATGAGACTCCATGTCTATTTAAATGTGTCTAAAATATGTTTGAATGTGATATTGGAGCTGATCTTAATTACAGACAGATAAAGGGGTGGAGTTACCTGTTGCTATGGTAACTTTTTTCTGTCATGAAATGGTGGTGGAGGTGGTGAGGCAGACGCTGGAGACCCAGGTAAGTGAAATGGTGGAAATTTAATGATAAAAAATAGTCCAATGACAACAACAAAGTCACAGACGTAGTCCGCGGCCAGGCAGCACGGCTGAGCGGAAGCCAGGGCTCAACGCCGGTAGCAACTGGTCATACAGGCGGCTAAACACACAACGGCAGACAAAGGCAAAAGTACGACAATCTGACAAGGACCTGACAAGGGACAAAGGACACAGGAGGGACTAAATACACTGAGGGTACACTGAGACACACCTGGGAGTAATCAAGGGGAAGACAGGACAACGAGGAGAACTCAGGACACAGAAAACTCAAATACACACAACAGAAAAACACGGAACATGACATTCACTAAACAGTATAAATTTGAAGGATAAATAAACCAATTTTGACCACTTTAATAAAATCCTGCTAAACCTTAAAAAGAAAAAGATTCAAATAGTTGAAAAAAATGGAACAGATCTCTTTGGGTCATGATTAGAACCGAATGACATGAACTCTTCATTCCTGAACAGAACTTCAGGTTCTGGTTCTCCTTAATGTCCGAGTCCATAAAGACCTGAGATGCAGAACCAACCCAACCGGCTGGGTTTTCTTTGCTTCTGGTCAATTCTTGTTGATTGTGACGGCAGGGACAGAATCTTTAACTGTTGACAGTCTGTCTTTACTGAGGATCTGGTTCCATTGATCGAGTGGTCGACTCCCCCTACTGGTCTGGAGGACTTCTGTTTCATTCTTTGAAGCATTTTTTGTTTGCAGAATTTATTTCAATTCCATTTATGTTTGTGTGTTTTGAATTTTTCCTCCTTTATGTGTTTGTACCTGTTTAACACAGAATGTTTCTTAATATTTTCAGTCATTAATAATAACTAATGGGCAGAGAACTGATACTGATGACATTTGAACATTTAGTTCAACCAGTTGTGAATCAAACTCAGTTCTCAGGGCTTCACAGAGAGCCCAAAGGCTGCGGCTGCAGTTGAACTGGGTTTAAATTGGCTGGAGGTCTTTGTTTGAGGAGAAACTTTTCTTTGTGTCAGTAGAAGCCAATATTTCTCTCAGAGGTCCTCTTCCTGTCGGGACGCTGCAGGAGCGTCACCTGAGCTCACTCTGCCTCAGTGAGTAGAGCTTCCCTCGTTTCAGACGTTCCTCCTTTCTGTGTGTTTTGGCTCAGAAATAATCTGTAACGCTCTAATAGCCATGATGTCACCCACCTGTGTTTTGGCTCTGGAGACTCGAAGAAAGATGGAATAATTTTCAGCAATCATCTTTAATCTGATCTGGATCTCAAGAGTTGAAATGATTGTTTGCTTTGAGATAATTGCAGAATAAAGTCTATTCCAGAGTTTTTCTGAGATCATATTTAGAAAGTCTAATCACTGTTGGTTTCAGACTTGAACAAGCTTGGAGGAAATGTGCTGTTTGGTTTAATTTGTTCTTCCTGTGGTTTGACTCACCTGTAAGCAGGGAGGAAATGGAACACGCCGTAACGATGTGGCGGCCGTCTCAAAACCTCCGGGTCATTTTCTGCAGAACGCCGCCGGCCAAACCCCGGGGCAGAAACGTCTCAGGGCCGTCGGGTTAATGGAGTGTTCTGTCTGCAGCCTACCAGGAGGCTGACCTCTGACCTGCGATTCATCTGGGAGAAAAGATGTCCCCTGGTCGCGGCGCGGCTCCTTTTCAGACACCGCTTTCATTTTCTCAGCAGAAAGTCGGGAGGGAAACCCAAATGTTACCTAATGGATGTGAGTCATAATAACTGTGATCAGGTGATCCAGTTCAGCCGATGTTCTCCTATGGAAGCTTTTAAAGAAGCACAGCTGGGTCAGAACCAGCTGACGGGTCAGCAAGCCCGTCTGTTCAGTCTGAAGCTGCATTAAGAAGCAGACAGGACGGCTTTGTTCAGTTTATCTACTCTAAACCTGAAGCCTTTCATTCCTCCAGCTGATGGTCAGTGATGGTACCCAGCCATCAGAACGCCGATATTCACACAAAAACCTCAATACATTCAGTAATAAACTTACTAACAAACAGCAGGAAGCAGCTCTTCCTGTTGCTTCTAATATCATTTTTATTATTATTGGAATAATGGGACATTTATTTATTTTCCTTTTGAGATAAGTCCAAAATTATTCATACCCCTCGCAGATCTAAATGTAAAATAGTTTTCAATAAATTAAGAAGTTTGTTTAGGAAATCAATATTGATCACGTTTTTTATTCTGTTAACTTTTTCACAAAAAAATTATTTGTCAATAATTTATTTGTCAAATATATCATATTTGTCAATGTGACAAATATGATTTATGTCTTTTGTTCAGATTCAGGTCTTTTGGAAGGTCTCCTTACCATCACCCTAATCTTGAGCTCCCTGCCCTGATTCTCTGGGCTGATCGTTCCACATCCTCAGGATTACTTCCTGTCAGAAAAAATATGTTGATGAAATTAAAATATTAGTTTAAACCTAAATCCTAAATCCAAGTGTATGAATAATTTTGGACCAAATTCTATCTGAAATGTTGATTTAGTTCAGAAACTAAGAACTTGAGGATACAAATAATATTGTTAAAACATTTTTTAGTACTGAGATTACGTTTCCATTTTACAAAACTGGAAACACGAGAGGCAGGCATTACAAAGACCAGTGTTGTATAGTAACAAAGTAAAAATACTTCACTACTTTACTTAAGTACATTTTGGAGTACTTCATACTTTCCTCAAGTAAGAAAATTTTTGATAACTTTCACTTTTACTTCACTATATTTCCGAACTTAATTGCATACATTTTCAATGTGTGGTTTAGTTACTGGTTACAAAAAAGCGAGAGAGAAAAGTGTTTTGACCCCACCTACTGATCGACTGCAACAAAGTCAGGCTTCTTACCTGGGCTGTTCATCACCACCAATACAATGCACCTGTTTCGCTTCTCCCATTAAACACCAAGTTAACTAAAAGCTCTCCTCTTCAGATGTCAATAAGCTGCATTTCCCTCCCATTTCTTTTTTTCTTTTGCATAATGACCAGTTGTTGCACCTATAGTGTGTGAAGTAGAGGAATCCTAACGGCTTTTTTTCTTCATGTTTGCTGCATTTTCTGTTCTGACTATTTATTTTTCTCATTTTCAGCACTGACCTTACTGAAAGGAAAAACTTAAGGTTTAGAAAAACTTTGTATTTTCTGTCCTGGAGGGTTTACTAAGAAGCTGGTTCAGTTGTAAAGCAGGTTAAGTTAACCTAAAGCAGGTTAAGTTAACCTAAAACAGGTTAAGTTAACTTAAAACAAGTTAAGTTAACCTAAAGCAGGTTAAGTTAACTTAAAGCAGGTTAAGTTAACCTAAAGCAGGTTAAGTTAACTTAAAACAAGTTAAGTTAACCTAAAGCAGGTTAAGTTAACTTAAAACAGGTTAAATTAACCTAAAGCAGGTTAAGTTAACCTAAAACAGGTTAAGTTAACCTTGTGGTTTAGGTAAAGCACCTAATGTTCTTAACTAAATGATGCTGCAGGTTTATCTATTAGCAGGTTTCATTTTGCCTGCACTTGGTTCTGTTCATTATTTTAAGTGTATTTGACAAGTTTACCAAAATATGAAAAATGTCATTCAAACTGTATTTGCCTTGTTTTACTTTTTACTTTTCATTACATTACTTGAGTTCATCCATTGTTACAGTAACTTCCAGACTTAAGTACAAGACGTTTTAGATACTTTAAGACTTTAACTCAAGTAACATTTCAGTGACTTGGACTTTTACCAAAGTCATATTTTGGAGAGGTACCTATACTTTTACTGGACTTTGAGATTCCAGTACTTTATCCCAGCCAGCACACCTAGGTGGGCCCCATATGGGATATAAGTGGGCAGGCAATATGGGTCCCAAAAGGGTTTGTCCACGGTTTCCATGGTGGCCCCACATGGGTTTGCCCAAGTAGATTTTAATGGGTGCTAACTGGGCTTTCAGTGGGGCCCACATGGTTAACTCACATGAGGCCCATCTGTGGCCCACTAGGGTGCTGTCAGGAATATTTACCTGGGTCCCAATTGGGTCTGAACTGGGCTAGAATATGGGTACCAAGTGGGTTTGTCCACGGTTTCCATGGTGGCCCCACATGGGTTTGCCCAAGTAGATTTCAATGGGTGCTAACTGGGTTTTCAGTGGGGCCCATGTGGTTAACTCACATGAGGCCCATCTGTGGCCCACTAGGGTGCTGTCAGGAATATTTACCTGGGTCCCAATTGGGTCTGAACTGGGCTAGAATATGGGTACCAAGTGGGTTTGTCCACGGTTTCCATGGTGGCCCCACATGGGTTTGCCCAAGTAGATTTTAATGGGTGCTGACTGGGTTTTCAGTGGGTCCCACATGGTTAACTCACATGAGGCCCATCTGTGGCCCACTAGGGTGCTGTCAAGAATATTTACATGGGTCCCAATTGGGTCTGAACTGGGCTAGAATATGGGTAACAAGTGGGTTTGTCCACGGTTTCCATGGTGGCCCCACATGGGTTTGCCCAAGTAGATTTCAATGGGTGCTGACTGGGCTTTCAGTGGGACCCAGATGCCTTAATCCTGTAGGAACAATTCTCATCTAACCTGGATGTGAATTACATTCATAGATATGCAATCTTGATCAACAATCCAAAGTCTAGCTTAAAACGTGTTCAAATAAAAAAAAAAAAAAGAGATGAAAAATTCATTTTGCTCAAGGCTTTTATTTAGTAATTTAAAATATTGTCAGGAGTTATTTTTTACCTCACTACAGCAATTATTAGAACTTCATTAATACTCAGGGAATGGTGCCACAAAAAGAAATCTGCAATTATTCACGACATCTTTGAAAATAACAGAAGCTAGTTTACTATAACAAACTTATAAACAGATCTATAAATATATATCTATAGATGCACACAAATAAAGACACCTACATATTTTCCTACAGGTCTATAAATGTATACATCTAAATACTATCTATATAACTTTATACACGTATATTCACATTGATACACACAATGTGAATATACACACCTATATAGATCTTTCACAATACATTTTTGTTAAACATTTTTAAAAATAACCTACATGCCATATGCATGCTTAAATTTGAAATCTCTCATACTTTACTGAAACTGTCCATCTTGAAAGACCTCCCCAACCTGAGTTTGAACTGGCAGTCTCTCTAGTCTATTTCCACTTCCACTCGGGCTCCAGTAAACCACTTCGAGAGTCTTTGCTGTATGCTTGTGTGATTCTGTAGATGGATAATTTCTTTTAAGTCCCCTGAAATAACAAGCAAAGGTAGAAATTGTATTAGTGTTTCATTTTAGCACAATGTAACATTCATGAGATTTGCATCTCCCCCTTCATGGGGCAAAAATGCTTGCAGAGATATGCCATAATCAAAAGGACTCTTGAGTCATCATTATTATGTACAGAAACTATATTCTTACTGTAAATTTAAAATATATCCATCTATATAAATCAACTACTAGGTTCTATCGTGGTTTTGTGGTTATTTTAATATTGTTTGAAATGCAAACAATATTACCTTCAAATTTTTAAGTTCTTAACAACAGTGAAAGAATACTGTTCAAATAAAACCAAAAATTGAAGACTCAATTTTTAACCTAAAAACATTACTAAAAAACAAACAAAAGAATAAAACAACCAAAATAAATTAACATATGTTTAAGAAAGAAAAGTGAAAAAAAAAAGTTACTCTGACAATAAAAACTGATATTTACCATACAAAACATCAAAGAGACGCAGGTCCAAGAGCTTGTTTCCAATGTTGGCCAAAAAGGTTGAACTGGACTTCCAGTTCATGGGACATGAGGAATCGCACAGCTGGTTGTATTGTGTCATCTAAGGATGCTCCTCCAATTTCTGTAGCCATGGCAACCTTAAGTACAATGACAATAACAGGACAACATTTTGTTTTTGTTCATCAGTTTGTCATTATATCACTCTTATGTGCTTAATTTCACTAACATATTAATCTACCTTTTTCAAATCATTATAAAGTGATCTTCACACGCTGATCCTCTTGAAGCCTGCAAAAATATATTTTATTAGTGCAATATAACATTTAGACTTTTCAAAAAAATAAAAAAATTAAGGCAAAACAGCCTTTGTATGGATTAACTACTGAAGCCTTATATTGTAAACACTGAACAGTTTTGCAATTATCCTAATTTCTTTGTTAACGTGACAGGACTAAGACAGTAGTATTACTCTTAAGAGAAGTTTAGAAAATCACTATAAATGTAACTAATAAAGCCTAAAACATTGCACATATAAAAAAATTAGAGCTACAATTAAATATAAGTACATTTCACATAACTGCTAGCTAAATATTGCAAAAATATCGAAAAGAATTTCTTCATCTTTCAATATTTGTTTCAGGCTTGGCCACTGATTGACATGATGGGTTTCAATTTACGGACCCACATGCAGTAACCACACGTTGGATAGGGATGAGTGAGTGATTTATTTACAACAGGACAAAATAAAATCTATTTCCCGGACATCAGCGGAAGGGTGAGGACCACTCGACCAGGTTGGCCTGAAACGAGAACTTAGTTATGACGGGCTTAGAATGAGTGATCGGAGGGGAAACAGGAACAGGCTTACTTCGGTGCGGGTCTTTCGAGGCGTGGGTGTGAGATGCCAGGTTCCTGAGAGAGGGTGTGCAGCGGTTCCGAAGGTAAATGCGAGGTGGGAATGGAAGAGAGCTGGAAGCTCGAAGGGTGGAGTGGAGGCAGTGGAATCGGCGGAGCGAGCAGGCAGGTATTCACTGGTGAGTTCTCGAATGAGGCGACAAAACCCCTAGGATCGAACAAACACAGAGACCAGGTGACTTCTAGTAGACACAGAAACGTTCTCAGAAAACTGTTCACAACAGGAGAGGCCAGAGTGACTACCGGTGTATGCAACCATCTAGCATACACCAGTAGAATCTTCAGTCAATCTAGCGTAGACTGAAGATTCTGCTGCTCCTCCACCTGTGCCAAGCTCCACGGGCTCCTCACAAAGATCCTCGCTGAAATAAGATGCGACACTCACATACACACACTCTCACACAGGAACCCTGACACTGATGACTACTCTAGACCAACACAATAGCGGCAGATTGAAATAAACTATGACATAACAAAACGCTTTAAAGTGTCACACAACAATTAAAAAAAGAATTTAAAAATATGAACTACAATGCCTTCATCCTATTTACAAAAAACCTTTTAGGCCCAATATACTGAAACCACATGGGCCCCATATAGTGTTCCCATTTCTGTCCCATGCCCGGTTAGCCCACGTTAATGCTGAATTGGGCCCATACATTTAACCCAATTGAGCCAACAATATGAGTCCCATTTCGGTTAACCTTTTGAGCCTCACGCAGTTGGCCCAGATAAAACCCATGCCCTCTTATCATTACCTATATAGCCCAAAGCTAAACGATTCAATGCAGTTTTATTGAAAAAACGACAATAATAATCTTGCATGGGTCCCAGCCAAACCAGCCTGAATCCATACATGAGACCCACCCATGCATGCTGATGTGACTGAGAAAGATTATTAAAAGCCCAAGTACATAGAATGAAAGCACAATAGTTACTCTTTTTAAATCATACAAATGGTTTTATTGTGTCCAGACACTTTGTAACAACCTCTGCTAGCAACATAGATTCTTCAGTGAACCGATTTCATTCTGCCTCGTTGGCGCTCAAATGAACCAATGGCAGCTCAACAAATAGAATGGCGGCGGTATTGAAAATGGTTTGGCCCACAACGCTGCGTTTGAAATCGGTCTGCACTAAAATCTGCTTATTGTGTGTAGCTGTGTGTGTTAGCAATATCAGAAAAAGTATCACCCTAAAGAAAAGCAAAAATAACAATAAGAATTAAGTCTCTTTTGGGATACTGTCGTCCGATTTGTTACGAGCAACAATTTTTTTAACAAGCGATTTAAAATCTCTCCCTAAAATTTGGTACTAGGTAAAAGAAGAAATGTACTTACAGATTCTTTCGTAGATCAGCCAACAGGCAGACTCCGCGCCAACGGACTGATGAAGAGAACAGGCTTGATTTTGAAACCGCATATCCATCCGCGGGTCATTTTACGTTTTCCAAGAAACACAAGATTAATTTTTGAGAGTGCTACATCGGTTTAACAAATGTAAAACCGATGTAGCAAAAGTTCTCAATGTAAATAAATACATTTCGTTGTCCTCCTTATTCAAATATGTTTTGGAACTATTTCTTCAGTGGATGTGTAAAGTGCCTACCGGTACTTCAATTCACCAACCTTTATTGGCAACGGTGCCTCAGAGCAAACAATGAACAAAAAGGTAATTGGAACCAAATGAATCATTAACAGAAATGTTACGTTTTTTTATTTTTTATTTTTATTTATACTGATGACTTGGAAAATGTTTGCAAATATATGAAAAAACAGATGCTCAAAATTTTACTCTTGTCTCTCACTTGCTAATGAGTTTTGTTTATTTTCTAAACATTTTGTGATATTTTTCACAATGGTCTGATCTGAACTATTTGTCCAAATAAAAATTTAAATCTTGCTGCGAACAGGCTGCAGTAAACTCTATGGATGTCTAAACATCCAATTGATAAAAAATAATAATAAAAATAAAATAAAAAGTTATTATTATTAAAAATAAAACAAGGACTAAAGCTCAACCATGACCACTCTGTGCTTAATTTTGAGTAAGCACCAGAATATGAGTTTACGTATATATTTCAAACAGATTATTTCAAAAAAATGTTTTAAGACATTCAGACTGCAATAATAAAATGAAAAAAAAGTTAGGGGTTCAAAGTGTAGCAAGAGCAATACTGAACTGGCTTTTGCTTTGACATACAGTGAAAAGTTTGAAAGTGACAGGTAACCACATTGTCGATTAAAATGTTCTACAATTTTGTCCCATTTAGACCATGAAAAAAGTACTAGGGGCTACATTTTCCTGCCCAGGTCCAACCCATGTATGGTTAGCCCATGCTCATGTCATGTTAGTTTAATGTGGACAGCCCACATTGGGCTTCTCATGTGGGGCCCATGATACTGAAACCACATGGGCCCCAAATAGTGTTGCCCATTTCTGTCCCATTTCCAGTTAGCCCACATTGTTGCTGAATAGGGCCCATACATTTAGCCCAAATGGGCCAGCCCATAGGGGTCCCATTTTAGTTAACCATATGTGTCCCATGAGGTTTGCCCAGATAAAACCCATGACCACTCATTACCCATATGGCCTACTACAAACCCAAGGGGGCCCACTCATGCGTACTGGCTTGAAGACTGGACTGGACTGTTCTAGCATAAAATAATAACATGAAAAAATGTTAAGGGTTCAAAGTGTGGCTAGAGCAATACTGAACTGGTTTAAAAAAATAAAGCATTGTAGAATTATTTTTAATGTTTTAATATCCTGGTCCTCTGGAAGCCTATTGTTTGTAAATGAGCCAGGCATAGATATCACACAGTGAACATGTTTTAGGTTCAAACATTAGGAAGACATGGATGTTCTGTTCTATCAGCAAAATATATCCTTGGGTGATCTCCAAGACGAGGTCACCTTCGTCCTGGAGACCTCGACAATGGTCAAGGTCACCAACCTTTACTATCGTCGAGGTTTCCTACAAGGAAAAAATTAAATTCTACAATTTACCTTACATCAACTCCATTAGAGGCCAGCTGAGTAACAATTGCCTTGGCAAAGACTATAAAGCTGACATCTCGGGTAATTCTTTCCAAGTTTTGAGAATCTTGCTCTTGCAGCTTTTGCTTTGACATACAGTCAAAATTTTGAAAGTGACAGGTTAACTACAGGGGTTGGACAATGAAACTGAAACACCTGGTTTTAGACCACAATAACTTATTAGCGTGGTGTAGGGCCTCCTTTTGAGGCCAATACAGCATCAATTCGTCTTGGACAAGTATGGGGCCAAGGGAATGCCATGATATGGCAGCCCACACCATCAATGATCCACCCCCATGCTTCACTCTGGCATACAACACTCTGGCTGGAATGCATCTTTGGGGCTTCTCCACACCGTAACTCTCCCGGATGTGGGGAAAACAGTAAAGGTAGACTCATCAGAGAACAATACATGTTTCACATTGTCCACAGCACAAGATTTTCGCTCCTTGCACCATTGAAACCGACGTTTGGCATTGATACGAGTGACCAAAAGTTTGGCTATAGCAGCCCGGCTGTGTATATTGACCATGTGGAGCTCCCGACGGACAGTTTTGGTGGAAACAGGAGAGTTGAGGTGCACATTTAATTCTACCGTGATTTGGGCACCGTGGTTTTATGTTTTTGGGATACAATCCAGGTTAGCACCCAAACATCTCTTTAAGACAGCTTCATCTTGCATCCACAGTTAATCCTGTTAGATGTGGTTCGTCATTCTTGGTGGTATGCTGACATTACCCTGGATACTGTGGCTCTTGATAATCACAAAGACTTGCTGTCTTGGTGAACAATTTGCCCTCTTTTGAACTCCAGTATGTCCCAAATAATGTTATGTGCATTGCAATATTTTGAGCAAAACTGTGCTCTTACCCTGCTAATT
The DNA here is from genome assembly GCF_027474105.1 of Poeciliopsis prolifica. Taxonomy (NCBI): domain Eukaryota; kingdom Metazoa; phylum Chordata; class Actinopteri; order Cyprinodontiformes; family Poeciliidae; genus Poeciliopsis; species Poeciliopsis prolifica. Next base: position 643,634 of record NW_026562424.1, read on the forward strand.
GGACCTTCACACTCTGCTCTTACTGTTGCAATGTGTAATTCATGAAGATTGGCCACCAGGCTAGTCCAATTCAGGCATGAAACTCCCACACTAAAATGAGAGGTGTTTCAGTTTCATTGTCCAACCCCTGTACATTGTTCTACAATTTTGTCTCATTTAGCCCACTTAAAAAGGACTGGGGTCTACATATCCACACCCAGGTCCAACCTGGGCGTGGATATGTACTGACCACACTGAACCCACAGTGGGTTCAGTGTGGTCAGCCCACATGGTCTCCCCATGTTGGGCCCATGACATGAGCCCATGCTGATGTCATGTGGGTTCAGTGTGGTCTGCCCACATGGTCTCCCCATGTTGGGCCCATGATACTGAAACCACATGGGCCCACATAGTTTTGCCCAGTTCTATCCCATTCCCAGTTAGCCCACTTAAAAAAGGACTGGGGCCTACATATCCACACCCAGGTCTAACCCATATATGGTCAGCCCATGCTGATGTCATGTGGGTTCAATGTGGTCTGCCCACATGGGCTTCCCATGTTGGGCCCATGATACTGAAACCACATGGGCCCCATATACTGTTGCCCAGTACTATCCCATTCCCAGATAGCCCACTTAAAAAAGGACTGGGGCCCACATATCCACACCCAGGTCTAACCCATATATGGTCAGCGCATGCTGATGTCATGTGGGTTCAATGTGGTCTGCCCACATGGGCTTCCCATGTTGGGCCCATGATACTGAAACCACATGGGCCCCATATACTGTTGCCCAGTACTATCCCATTCCCAGATAGCCCACTTAAAAAAGGACTGGGGCCCACATATCCACACCCAGGTCTAACCCATATATGGTCAGCGCATGCTGATGTCATGTGGGTTCAATGTGGTCTGCCCACATGGGCTTCCCATGTTGGGCCCATGATACTGAAACCACATGGGCCCCATATACTGTTGCCCAGTACTATCCCATTCCCAGATAGCCCACTTAAAAAGGACTGGGGCCCACATATCCACACCCAGGTCTAACCCATATAAGGTCAGCCCATGCTGATGTCACGTGGGTTCAGTGTGGTCAGCCCACATGGTCTCCCCATGTTGGGCCCATGATACTGAAACCACATGGGCCCCACATAGTTTTGCCCAGTTCTATCCCATTCCAAGTTAGCCCACTTAAAAAGGACTGGGGCCTACATATCCACACCCAGGTCTAACCCATATATGGTCAGCGCATGCTGATGTCATGTGGGTTCAATGTGGTCTGCCCACATGGGCTTCCCATGTTGGGCCCATGATACTGAAACCACATGGGCCCCATATACTGTTGCCCAGTACTATCCCATTCCCAGATAGCCCACTTAAAAAAGGACTGGGGCCTACATATCCACACCCAGGTCTAACCCATATATGGTCAGCCCATGCTGATGTCATGTGGGTTCAGTGTGGTCAGCCCACATGGTCTCCCATGTTGGGCCCATGATACTGAAACCACATGGGCCCCACATAGTTTTGCCCAGTTCTATCCCATTCCCAGTTAGCCCACTTAAAAAAGGACTGGGGCCTACATATCCACACCCAGGTCTAACCCATAGATGGTCAGCCCATGCTGATGTCATGTGGGTTCAATGTGGTCTGCCCACATGGGCTTCCCATGTTGGGCCCATGATACTGAAACCACATGGGCCCCACATACTGTTGCCCAGTACTATCCCATTCCCAGATAGCCCACTTAAAAAAGGACTGGGGCCCACATATCCACACCCAGGTATAACCCATATATGGTCAGCCCATGCTGATGTCATGTGGGTTCAATGTGGTCTGCCCACATGGGCTTCCCATGTTGGGCCCATGATACTGAAACCACATGGCCCCCATATACTGTTGCCCAGTACTATCCCATTCCCAGATAGCCCACTTAAAAAAGGACTGGGGCCCACATATCCACACCCAGGTCTAACCCATATATGGTCAGCCCATGCTGATGTCATGTGGGTTCAATGTGGTTAGCCCACATGGGCTTCCCATGTTGGGCCCATGATACTAGAACCACATGGCCCCACATACTGTTGCCCAGTACTATCCCATTCCCAGATAGCCCACTTAAAAAAGGACTGGGGCCCACATATCTACACCCAGGTCTAACCCATTATGGTCAGCCCATGCTTATGTCATGTGGGTTCAATGTGGTCAGCCCACATGGGCTTCCCATGTTGGGCCCATGATACTAGAACCACATGGGCCCCACATACTGTTGCCCAGTACTATCCCATTCCAGATAGCCCACTTAAAAAAGGACTGGGGCCTCCATATCCACACCCAGGTCTAACCCATATATTGTCAGCCCACATGGGCTTCCCATGTTGGGCCCATGATACTAGAACCACATGGGCCCCACATACTGTTGCCCAGTACTATCCCATTCCCAGATAGCCCACTTAAAAAAGGACTGGGGCCCACATATCCACACCCAGGTCTAACCCATATATTGTCAGCCCATGCTGATGTCATGTGGGTTCAATGTGGTCAGCCCACATGGGCTTCCCATGTTGGGCCCATGATACTGAAACCACATGGGCCCCATATACTGTTGCCCAGTACTATCCCATTCCCAGATAGCCCACTTAAAAAAGGACTGGGGCCCACATATCCACACCCAGGTCTAACCCATATATGGTCAGCCCATGCTGATGTCATGTGGGTTCAATGTGGTCAGCCCACATGGGCTTCCCATGTTGGGCCCATGATACTAGAACCACATGGGCCCCACATACTGTTGCCCAGTACTATCCCATTCCCAGATAGCCCACTTAAAAAAGGACTGGGGCCTACATATCCACACCCAGGTCTAACCCATATATGGTCAGCCCATGTTGATGTCATGTGGGTTCAATGTGGTCAGCCCACATGGGCTTCCCATGTTGGGCCCATGATACTAGAACCACATGGGCCCCACATACTGTTGCCCAGTACTATCCCATTCCCAGATAGCCCACTTAAAAAAGGACTGGGGCCCACATATCCACACCCAGGTCTAACCCATATATTGTCAGCCCATGCTGATGTCATGTGGGTTCAATGTGGTCAGCCCACATGGGCTTCCCATGTTGGGCCCATGATACTGAAACCACATGGGCCCCATATACTGTTGCTCAGTACTATCCCATTCCCAGATAGCCCACTTAAAAAAGGACTGGGGCCTACATATCCACACCCAGGTCTAACCCATATATGGTCAGCCCATGCTGATGTCATGTGGGTTCAATGTGGTCAGCCCACATGGGCTTCCCATGTTGGGCCCATGATACTAGAACCACATGGGCCCCACATACTGTTGCCCAGTACTATCCCATTCCCAGATAGCCCACTTAAAAAAGGACTGGGGCCCACATATCCACACCCAGGTCTAACCCATATATGGTCAGCCCATGCTGATGTCATGTGGGTTCAATGTGGTCAGCCCACATGGGCTTCCCATGTTGGCCCATGATACTAGAACCACATGGGCCCCACATACTGTTGCCCAGTACTATCCCATTCCCAGATAGCCCACTTAAAAAAGGACTGGGGCCCACATATCTACACCCAGGTCTAACCCATATATTGTCAGCCCATGCTGATGTCATGTGGGTTCAATGTGGTCAGCCCACATGGGCTTCCCATGTTGGGCCCATGATACTAGAACCACATGGGCCCCACATACTGTTGCCCAGTACTATCCCATTCCCAGATAGCCCACTTAAAAAAGTACTGGGCCTACATATCCACACCCAGGTCTAACCCATATATGGTCAGCCCATGCTGATGTCATGTGGGTTCAATGTGGTCAGCCCACATGGGCTTCCCATGTTGGGCCCATGATACTGAAACCACATGGGCCCCAATAGTGTTGCCCAGTACTATCCCATTCCCAGATAGCCCCCTAGTTGCTGAATAGGGCCCATGCATTTAGCCCATATGGGCCAGCCATATGGGTCTCATTTTAGGTTAACCATATGTGTCCCTTGCAGTTCGCCCAGATAAAACCCATGCCCACTCATTACCCATGTAGCCCACATCAAACACAAGTGGGGCCCACTCATGCGTGCTGGCTGGGATACAACACTGACAAAGACCCTTCAGGGGAACCAAGCTGTAATTACAGCGACTGAACACAATTTTAATGATAAATGTATAAACATTTTATTTACTTGTTTGGCAGATATTTATTAAATAACAAACATATCAGGTGAAGTGTTGGTTAAGCCACAATTCAGCAGTTAAATTTTATACCACAATATTAACCATAAAGATTATTACAGGTAGCTGCTATCCAAAATGCTGGTTACCGTGGCGAATTTAGCATTAATCCCAGTGATCTGTGCACATGATCACTGTCATTCAACAAGAAAATATATCTCTGATAAGTATTAAATAATTAAATAAAAGCAGTATTTTGAGGACAGCTATGATTAAAACTGAGTAAAAATCCGTTTGGATCAGAACCGCAGATGACAAATTTAGTAACGCCGTCTTAAAAGGCATTTTGAGCAGTCTAAATATGAATTAAGTTATCTTGAATTCTTGTGCTTAATAGTCAGAATGAAAATGCATAAATCTTAAATCATCATTCAGCTGAGACAAAATGTAGTTGTGTCCAGTCAAAACAAATTTTTACATATTTGGAATGGAATTACAGATAGTCAAAAGAAACCGATTTTATGTAAATATGGCCTGCCATACAACTACAGCAGTCAGAAACAGAGGAACCAATACATTGGCTGTGGATGAAAGTGTCATTATTCTGATCGCCTCAGTTATTATGTTGTCGATCAGAAGCTGAAAAGTTGGGAATTTCTGATCTAAGAGGCTGAACGTTTAGCTTTGCTGCCCCCTGGTGGCTAGTGGGCCACCATGCTGCTCTGCGGGTATTTTCAGATTAAAATAATAATAATGTTTTCAGAAAATTTATAAAAACACCTATACAGCTTTAGATACCTCAGATCTCTTCTGAGATTTTGTCACATCATCAAAACATGCATTCATTTATAAAAACATAAAATCTTATTATGAAAAACACTAAACGGAAGTGTATCATGTTGTGCTTCCGGCTGCAGTTTTCCACAAATTTTCGTTTCCCGTATTTAGTTATTTAGTGACGTTATTTTGTCACTTGTGCTGATGTTTATATCCTCCTCAAAGACTGTTGAAGCTCCAGGAGACTCGGAGCAGCAGGACGGACATTAGCAAGCGGCAAACCGCCTCTAGCCGCTGCTAGAGGGAGATTCAACCGCTGCTAGCCGCTGCTAGCGGGAGATTCAGCCGCTGCTAGCCGCTGCTAGCGGGAGATTCAGCCGCTGTCCGCACCGCCCCCGGCCGCCTTCCAGGGCGGTCTCATGCTGCACCCTTAGCCGAGGCTCTGGGTCATCGATGGCCGCCCGGCAGCCCTTCGCGGACTCGGACACTGCGGATGAAGCGGTCCGGGCCACCTGCGATGATGCGACCACCTGCAAAAGGTGTGAAAATTTGACAAAATTTGAATGAATGAATCAAAGAATTCTTTAATTCTTTGATTCATTCATTATTTCATTCATTCCTGGCATTTCTCCCATTTTACTAATCAGAACGGCAAACCTTAATAGATATTTACGCGACAGACAAACTAAACTCAGAGTCCAGTGGAATGAAGAAGAAGAACAAGATGCATGGTTTTAGGTCTAGACTTTGACTAGGCCATGTTGACCCATGAATCTGCTTTGACATGATTCATTTGTCATCCTGTAACTTTCAGACGTGTCTGTTCTCCAGCCTGAAGCAGATAAACGCAGATAAACGAATCTCCTCATCAGAACCAGAACTTCTGGTCGGTAACCGGACCTTCAGCAGGAACGCATCAAAACGTCTAAAAGCTGCAGGATTTTAGTTCTCCGGGCTCAGACATGGCAACCTTTGATCTAAACCATCCCATAATATTGTTCAGGGTTTCTCCTCCCCGTCTCTAACTGGTTTTCTTCCAGCGTTGTCCTGGTTCATCTCCATCAGCATCGATTCTTCTGAATTGAAACTGAATTTATTTATCAGGTTTGCCACCAGTAAAGGCTACTGGAAGGACTCCAGCCTCCAGTACTTTGTGAGGAACGTTGGAGAGAGGAAGGCACCCGAGATCAACAGAGGTGAGTGATCCGGTCAGGGATCCAGTCAGGGATCAGTAGACTGATCCGGTCTGTGTAAACCGACCCCGCTGCTGTTCACCCTGCTCTCTGACCTCAGGGTACTACGCCCGGGTTCAGGGGGTCAACCTGCTGCTGGATGCCTTCCTAAAGAAAACCCAAGGTCACTGCCAGGTCATCAACCTGGGCGCCGGCCTGGACACCACCTTCTGGAGGCTGCAGGTGAGGAAACGGAGAGCGCTTCTTCCCAGCATGCTCTCTGTCCTGCTGCAGACCAACTGAAACTTCAGTGTGTGTGTGTGTGTGTGTGTGTGTGTGTGTGTGTGTGTGTGTGTGTGTGTGTGTGTGTGTGTGTCTTCAGGAGGAAAAACTGTTGCCAAGGAAGTTGTTTTTGAAGTTGACTTTCCGACTGTTGTGGCTCGGAAAATCCACCACATAAAGTGAGTCTGCAGCTGTTCTTTACTGCTGTTAGTTGGTTTATCAGCCTTTATTGATCCCTTTTGAGATTATATCCTAGTTATTGATTAATCTATTAATTATTCAGATGGATGATCACAGAAAAACTAGTGTACTCTGCAGTTTCTAAGCATTTTTTATACAATATTAGAAATGCATAAAAAATGCTAATAAATATTGAATTATTTTTTTAATAATAAAATCAATATTTTCTTGCCTAAAAGTCAATAACAGTATTGCTTTAGTTAACTCTTCATCATCCTCTTCAAAGGCAACAGTGAAGCTAATCTGGAGATCCATTTTCTGATTGCAGATATTAAATATTAATATGTAAACATTATAGCAGATAAATGCAGAGAAACATCATATTATTGATAACACAGCTTCAACTAGAAATGCTTGGTTCTGCAGCCAGATCAGATAAAATCACCTTTGACCTCTTCTCCTGGCTGGTCCGGCAATGCAGAACAACGTCCGCCAGGGGGCGCCACAGTCTGGTTCAAAATCAGCATATTAGTGAATAAAGGAACATGAACAATAAGACAGGAGAAATAACTACCATGCTGTGATAATTGAGAGTATTCACCCTGTTGGTTCAGGTCACAGATTCAAGCTTCACTGTTTGTATTTTAGTTGTATTTGACTGTAAATAATAAAAACCTTGCACTGTGTGTCCTGCCCTGCTGAGGGTTGAATCACCTACCTGAAGTTTCTACCATCCAGATTCTCAAAAGTCAAACAGGTTCAACGTTTCATTTGTAAAACAGTCAAAATGTGGACAGAAAGAGGATCAGAGAGTCAGAACAATAATTACTCACATTTAATCTGCTTAATAAAACTTCTGCTGCTTCCTCTGGATTCTGTATGTTTAACATTTTCTCAGGTTTTTAGAATCAGGTAAAGAAGCATTTTAAATAGTTGACATTGTCTCAAAATTACATTATTATTATTTTTGACAATAATTTCTGGGACAATTTATTGTTCAGCAAAATGTTGTTGTGACAGATGTTTCCGTTTTGGTCTTTGACTAGGACAAAACCCCCTCTGTCCAAACCCATCATCGATGTTCACTCCACCGACTCTTTCCTGCTGGGTAAGAACCATCATCATCACCATCATCATCACCATCATCATCACCATCATCATCATCACCATCATCATCACCATCATCATCACCATCATCATCATCACCATCATCATCATCACCATCATCATCACCATCATTGTTAAAATATTGATTCCGTCTCTGCGCCTCCTCAGAGTCTCATGTTCTGGACTCGGACCGGTTCTGCATCATTGGAGCCGACCTCAGAGACGTTCCCGGCCTGGACGAGAAGCTGAGGCGGTTCCAGCTGGACCCGGAGTGAGTCCAGCTCAGATCAGCGTTTCCATGGAAACCATGGTCTGTTTTCTCAGCAGGTCTCTGCCAGGTCCAGGAACTGCAGCTTATCTGCTGCAGCGCCGCTGCTGCAGCGCCGCAGCTGCAGAGCTGCTGCTGCAGAGCTGCTGCTGCAGAGCCGCAGCTGCAGAGCCGCAGCTGCAGAGCCGCTGCTGCAGAGCTGCTGCTGCAGAGCTGCTGCGGGTCAGAGGCCATCTGGAGGCTGATTGCAGGCGGTGCCACGCCCACTGCCACCGCCGCAGGTTTTCAGAACCAACCCTCCAGTTTGCTGAGTCACAGTTTCAGATGAAATCTGCTGATTCAGGCAGAGCAATCAGGCTCAGGAGTTTCTGCTGCGTTTGTGTTGCCTTCATGTTGCCTGTCCCGGTGTTGCCGCAGGTTGCCCACGCTGCTGCTGTCAGAGTGCGTGCTGGTCTACATGACCCCGTCCCAGTCGTCCAGCCTGGTCCACTGGGCCGCTCAGACGTTTCACACCGCCATGTTTATCAACTACGAACAGGTAAAAATCACTGGTGCAGCTGTTTACTATCTGTTCCTATGGAACCCAAACCAAAATCTCTCCTGCCTCTGTGACAAACTAAACCCAGTACCTAGCATAACTGAGGATGACCTTTGACCCTCTTTACTTTGCTGAGTTGATTAAATTTTGACACATTGGCCTATTTAAAGTCACGCTGCAGCATCATTTGCCTCGTCAGTGTTCATGCTTTTCTGTTATGTCAAGTTCTCAGGAAACAGCAGGAAGTGACCTTTGACCTGTCGATCTGTTCCTGTAGGTGAACATGAGCGACCGCTTTGGTCAGGTGATGATCGAGAACTTGCAGAGGCGGCACTGCGTGCTGGCTGGGGTGGAGCTGTGCCAGTCTCTGGACTCCCAGGTAAAACCAGTCCGTAAGAACCAGTGTGTAAGAACCAGTGCGTAAGAACCAGTGTGTAAGAACCAGTGTGTAAGAACCAGTCCGTAAGAACCAGTCCGTAAGAACCAGTCCGTAAGAACCAGTCCGTAAGAACCAGTCCGTAAGAACCAGTCCGTAAGAACCAGTCCGTAAGAACCAGTGCGTAAGAACCAGTGTGTAAGAACCAGTCGGTCTTTGTCTGCAGAAGGAGCGTTTCCTGCAGGCCGGCTGGGATCAGGCTAGCGCTCTGGACATGATGGCGGTCTACAGCGTCCTGCCTCAGGAAGACGTGGCCAGGTAGGTCAGCTGCACTGCCCCCTGCTGGCAGAGATGGCATTAAAGCAGTCCAGTCCGTTTGTCTATGAAATCTGGTCCGTTGGTGAGGTATGAACGCTAATCGACCTCTGACCTCTGGTCCTCCAAACCTCAGTCTGGTTCTGTTTGAATGTGAACACCATGAGGACCAGAGACCGCTCCAAAAGCAGGAAGTGGACTACAGCGCAGGGCATTCTGGGTAAATACAACCAAAGCTAACATGCTAGCCTAGCGCTAGCAGCAGAAATGGCTCCTGGTCTTCAGCCAAACACTAAAGAGAAATCACTAAACTCTGACGCCTCCATCTTGGTTCATCTGGTGAAACAGGAAGTTGCTCTCAGTGTCTTCAGAGGTTTTAGTGTCGTTTCCTGCAGTGGTTGTTGTTGCAGCGCCCCCACAGGCCAGGAGGGGAACAGGCTGGTTTGGGTCAGAGGACAGAGAAGTTCTGGTTCCAGTAGAACCGGGTCGACCCGACTGAAGGAGGGAAACTAATTTAAATTTAAAGTCAAACAGCAATTATGAATTTTAAAGCAGCTGAAACATATATTCAGATTTAGTTTCTACCTCACAGAAATTAATGGAAACTCATTAATTTCTCGTTAACTCCATTTCATTGTTAGAAATGGAGTTTCCATAGCAGCCACTGGTTTCCAAATGAGTCTAATGTTGAGCAACCAACTGGTGGCTCTGATGTGAATCAAGTTCATATGTGGACCTGCCTTGCAACAGGAAGGTTGTGGGTTCGACTCCGGGTTTGACTGGGTGACTTTTGTCCTGCAGAATCGAGCGTTTGGAGTTCCTGGATGAGAAGGAGCTTCTGCAGCAGCTGCTGCAGCACTACTGCATCTGCTGGGCCACCAAAGACCGGCTCAACCTGGGTGAGACCCGCCACAGGCTGCATGTGTGCGGCGCTGCCGCAGAGCGCCGCGCGCCGCCGCACCACTTCCTCCATCTTTAATCAGCCGGGTCGGTTCTGCTTCTTTAGGGCTGTCACAGCTGGCCTTCTGAGGGTCAAAGGCCACGGTTGGGTTGCCAGAGTTAGCAGGAGGAGCAGCAGGGGAAGAGGACGCTCAGATCACCTGGAGCCGCAGGGTCAGAGGTCACACTGGAACCAGATGCTGGAAAAAATGAAACGAGAATATTTAAAAATGTTTGACAGAATCTGCTGTAAATAAAGACTGAGAGATGAGAAGAGATTCGTGTTGTTATTATCATCATCACAACGTCTCAAACCGGTTTTCCTCGTTTTTCATGTGAAAATCGACGTAGAGCAGAAATTATTGAAAAAAAAGTTGTTTTTCTATTGAAAATAAAATGGCAGGTTTACAGATCCGTCTAATTATTTCACTAATAACAGGAAAATATGAGTGAAATATAATTTGTGACATTTATAAATGGTGAATGTTACATAACCAAACTGTTGCTTTTTTACAGTGTATTGTTACAAATGTCTGAGGTCGTTAACCTTTCTGATACTCAGGAGTCAAAGGTCAAGTCCAGTGTTTGTTATCCTCTTTCTTCAGTTTATCTGTGTCGTAAAAGCCTTGATGTTGCCATGGAGACCTGCAGCTTTGCACTTCCTGCTTCACAAAGTTGTTTGGTTTTATGGTTGAAACCATTTAATTTGATTCTGAAATCTTTTATTGTGATTGTTTTATGATTTTATTAGAAATAGTTCATTTTCAGCTGTTTTAAAAATGCTTTGAATTCATAAATAGGGGAAGAATTAATTATGGAAACATTTTAGTTATTCAAGTTATTTCATCGTGTCAATGAGAGAAAGAAACACAAAATACTGAAAACTGATAAAAACACAATAAATCAAATTGATTGGAAATGAACCAATAAAATCAGGTGTTGCCTTTAAATGGAGGCTCAAATGAACGTTTCGTAACAGACCTGCCTGGTTTATGATCCACGGCTTCTTAAAGAGACAGAGACCCAAAGTGTCACATTTCTCTTTAATAAAGTTTTATAAATGCAGCATTTTGATAACATCCCTGGACATGAACTGAGACGTTTCATTAATCATATTTAAATCTTCCTAGTAATAATCTGGAGGAAGAAATAAAAAATGTATCAATATTTTTAAATAATCAATAACCAGTTGATCAATTGTTGGCCGTTTGGTGACCAGAGAACTGGAGGTTTTTTTATTTAAAATAATAATTTCCTTTTGAAATATTTTTTTCCTGAATATTCCTGAGATCAGAAATTGTTGGATGTTGAAGCTTTTATTTTGGAATCTGTTGCAGCAGGAAGCAGAAGAAACATTTCAGAGGATCTGATATTTTTATGATCTCTGCTCTTTGTTGGAGAAAATCTTCAATGAAAATTGATTCTGATTGTTTTGTTGGCAACATAAGGTCACAAAAAGGTCATAAAGCGGCAACTTTGATGGCAACCACAACAAATTCTCTGATAAACGTAAAAGTTCAAACTAAAGATCCAGTGAAAAGGTTTTACAGATTTCTCCAGGTTTTGTTTTTGTTACATTTTAAAGTTTCAGATCAGAAACAACTTTAAATATGAGAGAAAAGAATAAAATCAAAAATCTGTTTCAGACGATTTTATTAAAACAACCTGGAAAGTATTCACAGCCTCCAGTTCATGTTCCTTTGACTAGGCCAGTCAGACAATGACCTGCTGGTGACCTTTGGGTCGTTGTTCTGCTGTAAGAGTAGAGCTCACAGTATCATACTGCCACCGCCGTGTCTGGCTGCAGATCTGATCTTCTGGTTCTTAAAACTTTTTCTAAGTTTTAAGAACTTAAATGTTTTAAGTCTTTCAATTTTTCAGCTTTTGATAAAATATCTGAGTTTTTTGTGTAAATTTCCTCCTGATTATTTTATTTCTTTGTTGATAAAACGTCTGATGTGGAAATAGCTCAGACTTAGAGTCCAGACTGAATTCATTCATTCATTCATTCATTCATTCATTCATTCATTCATTCATTCATTCATTCATTCATATAAACATTATTCCAGTCAGTCAGATATTACTTTGGGAATATTTCTCCTGTCTGATTCCTGCAGACTTTGACTTTTCTAATCTTTTCTGCAAACAGAAACTTTGAGGCTTCGCTTTGGACCGGAGCCAGAACCTGCAGAACCATTAAGACTCTCTGACCTCAGATAGTCGCTTATCCTTCACCTTTGGATTTTATGAGCAGTCGGTTGAGCTGACAGCTGGAAACAAACAGCCTGGCAGAAGTTTGCCTCAGTCAGCATACTGCAGCAGGAGTGAAGGGACACCATGGAGAAACTGGAGATGGCGGCTGCAGACTCTTCCCTCCTGGACGAAGCCAAGCGGCCGATGTCCAGGCCGCTCAGCAGGTACGAGCGGGTTTTCCAGCCCTGCCTGGCGGAGGTCCTGGGCACCATGTTCTTTGTCTTCATCGGCTGCGTGTCCGTCATCGAGAACGCGCCTGCAGCGGGGCGGCTGCAGCCGGCTCTGGTGCACGGCCTGGCGGTGGCGGTGCTGGTGGCCGTCATGGACAGAATCAGGTGACTTTCCTCAGGATTGGCCGGTTCTCCTGCGGCCCGCTGGGTTTTGACTTAAAAAATTTAAAGTTGACAAGACATGTGAAAGTATGAGCAGATAATTATTTGCTATTTGACATCAATAACAGTCTTAAAAAGGCAAACATTAAAGAAATGATGAATTAAACTAAAGCAGTTTTTTTACTTTGCTGCAGTAGTCAGCATGCTGACCTGCTGAGCTTCTCACTAAAGACACTCTTTAACCTTCTTCGCTGCTACAGGTGTAAAATACCTTTAATAGAAAACAAGCAACCCTCAGCCTGGCGGGACGTTAGTGAAGCCTGGTGGCCTGCCAGGCTGATGAGTGAATGAATCTGGTTCAGTAACGTTTTTCCTTCCCTGGCTGAAGCGGCTCCCATTTCAACCCTCCCTTCACCGTGGCCATCTGGCTGTGTGGCGGCATGGAGCTGGCGATGGTGGCGCCATACCTGGTCAGCCAGCTGGTCGGAGGAGTCCTGGGAGCCGGCATGGCTAAGGTTGGTGCTATCAGCAGCAAAATGTCCTGACGCTGTTTGCTTGGCAGCAGCATGTGAAGCAGTTCTTCCGTTGTCAGCTGATGACCAGCCCAGAACGCTTCAGCAACGCCAGCGGGGCGGCCTTTGACCTCCTGAGGTCAGAGAGCCAGCTGTACCGGGCGCTCTTCGGAGAGGCGGCCATGACCTGCCTGGTGACCCTGGTGGTGCTGATGGTGGCGGTCAACAGCCGGACCAAAACGCCCTTCGGCCCGTTTCTGGTGGGCAGCACCGTCATGTTCAACATCCTGGCAGGGTGAGTTATTAGCATCAGTGACCTTAATGTCCCTATTAATGACCTTTATGGTCCTATTAAAGACCTTAATGTCCCTATTAATGACCTTTATGGTCCTATTAAAGACCTTTATGGTCCTATTAAAGACCTTAATGTCCCTATTAATGATCTTTATGGTCCTATTAAAGACCTTTATGGTCCTATTAAAGACCTTTATGGTCCTATTAAAGACCTTTATGGTCCTATTAAAGACCTTTATGGTCCTATTAAAGACCTTTATGGTCCTATTAAAGACCTTAATGTCCCTATTAATGACCTTTATGGTCCTATTAAAGACCTTAATGGTCCTATTAAAGACCTTAATGTCCCTATTAATGACCTTTATGGTCCTATTAAAGACCTTTATGGTCCTATTAAAGACCTTAATGTCCCTATTAATGACCTTTATGGTCCTATTAAAGACCTTAATGTCCCTATTAATGACCTTTATGGTCCTATTGACCTTTCTGGTCCTATTAAAGACCGTTATGGTCCATTAAAAACCTTTATGGTCGTATTAATGACCTTTATGGTCCTATTAAAGACCTTTATGGTCCTATTAATGACCATTATGGTCCCTTTAAAGACCTTTATGGTCCCATTAAAGACCTTTATGGTCACATTAGAGACCTTTATGGTCCCGTTAATGACGTTTTGGTCCCATTAAAGACCTTTATGGTCCTATTAATGACCTTTATGGTCCCATTAAAGACCTTTATGGTCACATTAAAGACCTTTATGGTCCAATTAAAGACCTTAATGTCCCTATTAATGACCTTTATGGTCACATTAAAGACCTTTTGGTCCAATTAAAGACCTTAATGTCCCATTAAAGACCTTTATTGTCCTATTAAAGACCTTTATGGTCCTATTAATGACCTTTATGGTCTCATTAAAGACCTTTATGGTCACATTAAAGACCTTTATGGTCCAATTAAAGACCTTAATGTCCCATTAAAGACCTTTATTGTCCTATTGAAGACCTTTATGGTCCCATTAAAGACCTTTATGGTCCCATTAAACACCTTTATGGTCCTATTAATGACCTTAATGTTCCCATTAATGACCTTTATGGTCCAATTAAAGACCTTAATGTCCCATTAAAGACCTTTATGGTCCAATTAAAGACCTTAATGTCCCATTAAAGACCTTTATTGTCCTATTAAAGACCTTTATGGTCCCATTAAACACCTTTATGGTCCTATTAATGACCTTTATGGTCCCATTAATGACCTTAATGTTCCCATTAATGACCTTTATGGCCCTGCCATTGTGAGCCTGTTTCTTCCATGTTGATAAATCCATCATTGTGATGAATAATCAAACAGTAACTGTTTTATCCCTCAGAAACAAACAAACCTTGAATTTTTTGACCAATGAGATCCAACCTGGTTTGTTAAGAAGGGGGCCAGTAGGAGGCGCTGAGTTCTGGGGAGTTTTAAAGAGACGTTATTCAGAATATAACTGTAATGTGCAACATGTAATACATAAACAATGACATTAAGTTTATGGAACGTTTATTTTTCTTCTGCTTGTTTGAGTCAAAGATCAAAAAACATTTATGATAAAAGAGCTTTTCAAGTTTTGCTCAATAGTTCCAAAATATGCATAAAATTGACTTTTTCTCCTGAATATGGAAATCTACCGATATCTCTTATCAGTTGTTTGTAGGTATTTTAATGAGTAACTAAATCCTGTTTTATGGAAACACAGAGCTGATATTTCAGGAGCTTGCATGAATCCCAGCCGAGCGTTCGGTCCGGCCCTGATCACCAACCACTGGACCTACCACTGGGTTTACTGGGTGGGGCCCATTACAGGCGGGGCGCTGGCCGCCGCTCTGGTCAGGTAATGTAACTGTACGACAAAGCAAAGCTTTCTGAAAAGCTGTGACCTTGACGACCTGGCTCTGTTTCAGGCTCATCCTGGGAGATCAGACGTTACGAATCGTCTTCAAGTCATAATTTGTCTCTTTACTGTCGTGTAAACTTTATCTCTGCATAATTTTGACTCATAATGTTTCATGGATGTTCTTGCCACTGTTGAAATAATAAAAACAGGTTAATGTTTATGGGAACAGTTTCTGTTTCCTGTGAAAAATTAAAATCATAAATATGTTTATTTAGGTGTTCATGTTTCAAAGTCATATTTTCACTATATTATTCCCACATTTATGAATTTCAGAGTCACTAATTACATATTTAATTCAGAAAGTAAATATTTAATTTCCAACCAAATGCTTATTCAATATTCATTTTCTTAATTTAATATTTAGCAGCTAATATTTAGTAACATTTTTACAGCTTGAAGGTAAATGATGTTTAAAGCTGGATGTTTGTCGTTTGTTGGTTTTGAGAGGAAAAGTGTCAATAAAAGAAGCAGACATGTTGGCAGCAAACTGTTTATTGCTGTTTGGTTGTTCAGAATGCGCCTTGCCGCGTCGCGCCTTGCCGCGTCGCGCCTTGCCGCGCGCCTTGCCGCCGCGGCTCAGCGGTATTTCTCGGCCAGCGCCAGGGCCACGTTGGACAGGAACTTGTCCAGGGCGACGTGAGCCTCCGGGGTGAAGTCGTTGGGGAACATGGTGGCGATCACCACCTGCAGGCACTGCGCCAGGATCTGCGGACAAACACGCCGTCACGTCACAGCAGAAACACCATGAAGCAGCGGGCCCAGTCTGGTTGGGCCAGAACGGGTCAGAACCTTGAAGTTGGCCGGGTCCACTCGCAGCTGGAAGGCGTGCAGCTCGCTGAGCTCCAGCAGCCCGGCGGACAGGTCGTCTATCTTGGCCACCGCCAGCGCCACTCCGCCCATGATCTTCTTCCCGTGCTTCGTGACTGGACCGGAACCGGCGCTCAGGTCCGGCCAGTGGGAGAAGTAGGTCTTGGTTTGGGGGTACACGACCAGCATCCTGCCAGGAGAACAGGGGTCAAAGGTCACAAAGCCTGAATTATGAGATGTTTGAAGACAAAAAAAATTGATTTACTGGAGAAAAATGAAATAAAATTAAAAAATACTTTATTGATCCCAAAAGAAAATTCAATGTTATTGTAACTCAGAATAAATTGAATTTTCAGTTATTGTAGACACTGATGGCTGCAGATCTCCTGTAGCAGTCTGTATTACAGCGGCTCTGGAGCCTCTGACTGAAGAAGTCAAATCAGTCTTTAAGAATCATAAAATATTACATTTCCTGACTCTGCTGCGTTTTATTTCCATCAGGAGCTGAGCTGAACGTCTTTAACTCTGAAATCTACGCTCTGCTGTTAATGTTAATATTAACATTTCAGCTTCAGTCTGCGATCAGAACTGAAACAGAGGAACCGTGAACAAAATGACTGTCTTTTCTAGTTCAGTGGATCTACTCTGCATGACTTGGTTCTGGTTCTCCGGGTTCTGGCGGCCGGATGTCGGGTCACCTACCTGGCCAGAGCTTCCGCCCCGATGGCGTCCGCCCCCTTGGCGATTTTGGCCCAAAGCGCCTTCACCGCAGCCTTGTCCTTCTGTGTCAGACTCATCTCTGCTCGTCTCGGTCTCTGCCTGAATCTGACGTTTGTTCCCGGTTCCGTTTAAATCCCCTCGGCCCGGACATCCCTCCCACCGCGCCGGTGCCAAGTCGCCGCTGACGCGGCAGCCCGGTCCGGCCCAGTCCGGCCCGCCTGATAGGAGACTGGGTGGCGGGACGCCAGCAGCAGGGCCCCTATCAGCAGCCGGCATCAGGAGGGAGGCGCAGAAACACCAGCAGGAACAAACGGCTTCCTGGAAGCAAAGATAGAAAAACTGAATGGCAGAGGTCGAAGGTCACAACCAGAGAACAGCTGAGAGACGGAAACACAATATCAGTCCTCTGACGTAAAAAAAAAATCACAATTCAAATAAGAAAATAAATAATAAAAATAAAATCCTGATCAGTTTGAAGATTTTTTCACTTTCAGTTTTTCTGAGCTCAAACTCACATCTGACAGTGAGACACGGTGGAGGCAGCATCATGCTGTGGGGAGGCTTGGATCATAATAATAATCAGTTTTCTGGTTCATCCTGTTTCTGGAGGATTTTAATAAACTGGAAATGTTTTTATTTCCTCATTTTGATCTCAACATTTCATACTGTTTCAAACGTTTAAAAGCTTTCTGTTTGAAATGTTTTATGTTCAACGTTTTGTCATTTTATGTGTGAAAAACTACAAATGAACTTTTTTAAAAACTTTTTTATCCAAATTTATTGAATTTTTATAACATACAAGAATAAGACAAACAAAAGTGACAGTGAATCACTCAATACAGATTCTCATTCAGTAATTTAGTCCCCAAATCAAACAAACACAAATAAACAATAATAAACAATGATAAAAAAAAAACTCAGCAATCTCTGCACAGTTCTCTTAATGTCCTTCATCAGAAACTCGGTCAATGGTGACCATGTTTCTTCAGATTTCTCTCCTTTTCCTCTGATAATGTAAGTGAGTCTCTCCAGAGCCACACGATGTCATCTCCTTCACCCACATGTGAATTGAAGGCATGTCCATTTTTTTCCATTATAGAGATATTAATCTCCTGGCCTGCAGGAGTCCAAAGTCAGTCAATTTTAACTGTCTGGAATTAAAAACACAATTCTCCGGATAAATACCCAAAACACACATTTTGGCCTCAGCAGGTACATTCATTCCAACGATTTCTGACAGAGTTTGCATAATCAAGTTCCAATATTGCTGTAACTTTGGACACTCCCATACGCAGTGAAAGAGAGAACCTTTCCAACCAAACATTTACAGCAGATATCTGGGATGTTAGGTGCCCAGCGGTTCAGTTTAAATGGAGTTATGTAAATTCTCATCAACCACTTGTATTGAAGGAGTTTCATTCTTGTATTGATTGACTGTTTTTGGGCCTTTACTCATGCAGTGTTCCAGTCCGCTACTGGTATCTCTTCTCGAATGTCAACTCTCCATGCATCCAGTTTATCTGCAGTGGATTCCTTATCATGCCTTAGTAAAGCTAAATAAAATAAATATGACCTCTCTTCTCTAGATTTTCTAGCACAATATTTTCTAGGTATGACAGTGGCGGTCTGGGTTCAATCTTTTTATGTTTAGACATAAGAAAATGTTTAATTTGTAAATACTTGTAAAAATGCTTCTTTGAAATGTTATATATTTGGCATAATTGCTGAAATGTAAGAAGCCTGTCATCCTTATAAAGATCTGGCAGTTTATTTATTTGCCCAGCTTTTGAAACCTCCATCAGCTGTTCCTGCTGTAATCTCTGTTCCCCCAGATGGGTGAGAAAGAGGAAATGGATCAATATACATTTCCAATATATTGATGGATCCAGACATCAATTGTGTTTTTTAGAAAGGGATTCTTTGTCATTTTTATCAATTGCTTTGGCTTTGCGGAGTACAAATACAGATTTAATCTAAGGTTTGTTGTTAATTGTTCAATTTCCATCCAAGCTGGGGGTGTTTCAGTTGAAAAGTAGAACATGGCTGAGTGTAACTGGGCAGACCAATAATACAGTTTAAGATTAGGGAGTTGTAACCCCCCTCTCTCATATGGCAGGTACAACAGTCTCAACCTTTTTATCATTTCAAATAAATCTACTAAAAATACCATTTAATCTATCAAAAAATGTTTTGGAAGAGGCAAAGGAATTGTCTGAAAAAGATACAAAAATCTTGGTGATATATTCATTTTGATGATATTTATCGGGCCAATCATCGATATGGGCAATGTCATCCAATTATTCAGTGACTCGTTTACTTCACTGACCAGAGGGTCATAGTTTGCTGATACGATTGTTTCAATGTCTGAGGTGATTTTAACACCAATACACAAATCCCTCCCTTGCATTGATAAAAGGCGTCTGTACAACCGGGTTCAGTCTTTCATCCCTGTTCAGAAATAGAATAGAGGACTTTGAATCATTTATTTGTAGCCAGAGAACTGATCAAATATCTTTATTTGTTGCATTAAATTTGGGATGCTAACGGATAAATTTGTCAAAAAAATTATCAGATCATCAGCATACGATGCCAGTCTATGCTCCTGGTCTCCCAGCTGAATGCCAAATAGATCCGTTTGGGTTCTGATCATCATTGCCAAGGGATCTATAGCTCAGACAAATAACACTGGAGATAACGGGCAACCCTGGCAGTGGAACGTTCTAACATGAAAGGTTTAGAGGCTAAATTATTTGTCCAAACACCGACTTCAGGACTTTATTATAAATAAATAAATGATCCTGAAAATGAAATGGATCAAAATATGTCAAGTTTTAAAAACTTATTTTAACATTTCTTCTCTGAAAATAAACTGATGAACTAACTCATGATGGGTTAATAATTAGGTCATTAACAGAATAAATAAATCAAGTGTAAAAATTTACTGAGGATTTTTTTAGAATTAATAATAATAAATTGTTATTTTATTAAAGTCCCAGGGAAGCATAAACATGTTTGTTTATTTTCTCTAACATTTAATCATATGAATATTTGAAAATCCTCTCAGATTTCTTCTCAGATTTTCTTTGATTGTATTTTTTTTTTAATTGCTCATTTTTGGATTAATTTGCTATCTTTGCTCCAAACTTGGCCTGCAGCTTTTATCAGGGAGTTCAGGTTCTGGTTGTGGTCCAAACAGAACCAGAACCGCCTGCAGAGGGGAGGTGGTGCAGATAAGAGGCGGCTGGGCGGGGAGATAACAGCTGCAGCAGAGAAATGACATGAATCGTTTTGAAGAAACTAAAACAAAAACGTTGTTAAATATTCAATAAAAACCAGATGCTGATGATTATAATATCACTTTAATGTTTTGTTCTGATTTCTGTTTTATTAGTTTTAATGTTTTGTTTCAAAATACTTTGGAAATAAAATGTAATTTTAAAAAATAGCAGCAGGTTAATAATTATTTACTATTTCATTTATTATTATTATTATTATTATTATTATTATTATTATTATTATTATTATTATTATTATTATTATTTTATTTTTTTAATCAATGTGCTCCATTAATCGGTAGCTGCTGTTTTTTCTCCTTCTGGAGATTTAAATATGATTTAAATCATATTAAATCATATTTCTGCTTTTTGTCTTCAGATATGAAAATTTTTTCTAATCACTTCATTAAAAACACATAAATTATCATCATGTTTTATGATTTTTTTATTTTAACAATGTAATTTGACAAGATATAATTTTCTGTTTCTGATTTTCACAGTTTTGATGTTTTTATATTTTTATATTTTGATGTTTTTATATTTTTATATTTTGATGTTTTTATTTTGATGTTTTCATATGTTTATATTTTATGAAGTAAAGTTTTGTGTCTGAAATGTTTCATAAATAAAATTGATTATTTATTCAACGGATTGAAACACATAAAAGAAATTAAAATAATTGTTTAAACTGAACTTACATTAAATTTCCAGTCAGCTTGAAAGCCCAATGATGACGTCATAGTGAACGTGGGTCGGTTCGGGTCTCAGTCCAGGTTTTTCTGGTAGGTTCTGGAGCGATGTCCGGGTTATCTCCAGCCAATCAGCGGCCTCCTCCTCAGGGCGTGGGGAACCCGCGGGCCGTTAAATGGACCCGGTTCGGCCCGCGGATCCATTCAGTTTCTCTCTCAAGCCAGAAGCAGAAACAAGCCGCCATGGTAGCCTGGTCCGATCAGGAGCGCAGCGTCATCACCTCCATCTTCTCCAACCTGGACTACAACGATGTGGGCCCCAAGGCTCTCAGCAGGTACCGGTCCGGTCCGGTTCGGTTCGGTCCTCCCAGCCTTCCGCACCCTCTCACCGCCTCTCTGTCCCCCAGGTGTCTGATCGTCTACCCCTGGACCCAGAGGTACTTCGCCAGCTTCGGGAACCTCTACAACGCTGACGCCATCAAGACCAACCCGAACATCCAGGCCCACGGAACCAAGGTTCTGCACGGCCTGGACCGCGCCGTCAAGAACATGGACGACATCAAGAGCACCTACGCCGAGCTGAGCGTGCTGCACTCCGAGAAGCTGCACGTGGACCCGGACAACTTCAAGGTAGGACCCGGCGCTCCAGCGGCTCCCTGCGCACCCAGCGCGCGGGGCGCCGCTGACCGGCTGCGTTCCTCCCGCAGCTGCTGGCCGACTGCCTGACCATCGTCATCGCCGCCAAGATGGGCTCCGGCTTCACCCCGGAGGTCCAGGCGACCTTCCAGAAGTTCCTGGCCGTGGTGGTGTCCGCCCTGGGGAAGCAGTACCACTGAACCCGGCGGCGGCGGCCCGAACCCGGGAGCGCAGCGCGCAGCGCGCGCGGCTCCCCGCGGCGCCGCGCGACTCCCCGCGGCGCCGCGCGACGGGAGGCGCGTCTCCTCCCGGAGGAAATAAAGGCTGAGGAAAAGCAGAACGTTCTCCTGACTGCTCTGTTCAAACATGACGCAAAAAATGTTGCAAAAAATAAAATCAACCAAGTTTCATTCGTTTCAACGACGAAAACGTCACTTTTCAGTTATTATTTATTAGTATTCATTTTCCGATTTAATCACTGAGAAATCAATCAGAAAAACAAAACAACTTGTTAATCTTTATTTTACGACATTAATTAGTTGAGAATAATAATAATAATAATAATAATAATAATAATAATAATAATAATAAGTGTCGATTCTAAGACTCTGAGCTGTTTTCCGTTTGGGGTCAAACTAAGAATATCAAATAATTCAAAAATATAAACAAAATAATATATTAAACTTTTATTTTTGTATAATTTGAATTCAGTATAATAAATCCAAACATAACGAATGTATTTCTGATTTATCTGTAGTGCAAAAGTAACAATAATAATTATAAAGATCAATTATTAATGGCTTGATATTTGTTGTTTGAGAAGGAAAACTCAAATGAATTTCAGAAACATATTTTGTCCCTCAGCCTCCAACCCGAACGTTGCAGTTGCTGGTTTGATCCAGCAGGAGGCGCCGTTTGGATGAACCGATCAGATCAGCTGAGCTTTGTTTGAAAAATCAAAATAAATCTAAAAATTCATCTGACAGGAAATCAAATCATCAGGAAAAACAAGTTGAATAGATCTGGAAAAAATGTTTTTCACAAAACATAAATTCCCCAGAGACAGACAACATAAATAATCTCAATAATCTGAGGAATAACAGCTGATTCAACGCTAAACTTTGACTAGGCCGCAAAAGTCAACCTTTTCACTGGACCTGAGACTGGAGGTTTTTCTGTAGGAAGCATTCTGCCGATCGGCCACATGGCGGTGCTGTTGCTCAATTTACTATTTTTGACAAATTTGGAAAAGTTTTGTTGTTTTTTAAAATCTTCAATATGATTAAAACTTTTCATCATCTGAATCCCTCATCATGGTTCTACTGTTGGTTTTCTTTTACAACTGATGTAAATGTTTTTATATATTTCGGCCTTTACATTTTCAAACATACATTAGTTCACATTTTGGTTATATAATTTCCAACATGTGAATAAAGTCTGGCTGGAAATTTTAGAGGATTTATGAAGTTTAATAAATTACTCAGTTTTAACTATTAATGAAATGTGAAGTAGATTTGTCTTTAAAGAGAAAATCTTTTATTTGCATCATACAGTAGCATAGTGAAGATGTTTTTTCATGCAGCTGCAGAGGGTGGACAAACTAATTAAACAAGATGTCTGTTGAAGTTTCAGTCGGGTTATCTGGAAACTTGCTGTTTTTCCCTGCATGCAGATAGAGAGTTTAGTTTTTGCATCCCGTAGACATGATAGTGAACGAGGGTGTAAGGTTGAACTGTTCCATCTGTTTTCCTTTGTTTCGTTTGTTTGGTCTTAGCAGATTGAGTCTCTGTTAGCAGAGAGGTGAATAAAGCAACTGTGCAACTCTGGGTTCTTTAGAGCAGATTTTGATTTTCGCCTAATGCAGTGGATTTTTGCTCTCTGTCTGCAGACGTATTAAAGATGTTTTTGCTCCCTGACTTCTGTCTGGACCTCAGTCTCTGAATTATGTACTTCACAACAACTATTGATGTCATTAATAGTTATTTAATCTGAAATGTTTATGTTTCTGCATGTAGGCCTGTCGCAATAAACAATAAATCAATTAATTGCACAATAAATTAAAACTATCGACCTCATTTCAATTATTGTCTATATCGTTTCTTCCTGTCTTTTTCTCTTACTGTTGATGACAATGAATGAAAAAAGGCTCAACTCCACTGACCCTCCCTTCCTTATTTCTTAGTGTAATGCCCAGCGCGCTGCACCATCGGATGTCTCCCATTGTCGACTCATTATCAAAACCTGAGAGACACATTAGCCGACAGAAAGCATCGCTATAACGGTTTGATCGAACCGTGTTGTGTCCAACAATGAACACAAAATAATAAGTCCAGTTCACTAATATTGAAACCAGGCATTAATCAATTCCTTACTACAATCTACCTGCAATGCATGTGGCTACTGTCAGTCTGACTGAATGAAAATCATTATAAACTATTTATGTCACGTTATGTCAGTGTATAAAGATCTTCAAGCAATATTATCGTTTATCGCAATAATTTTTTGAGACAATTAATTGCCCAGCCAAATCTGTTATTGTGACAGGCCTATCTGCATGATCCATAACAATAAAGGTTTGGGACCGAGCACACAGCCTTGTGGTGCACCACAATAAGCTCCAGGAAATTAGAATCAACACTGAAATCGCAATATATTAGTACTCATGCCCTTGCAAAAAAATCCCATGAAAATCTCATGTAATCATGTTTTCACATGGAATTTTTTTGTAAGTGTGCTTAAGGTCAGATTTTCTTTTTAACATGAAAAAAATTTTCATAAGATACAATTTTTAAAATCTTTCTATCATCACGTTTATTTTCATAAAACTGTAATTACATGTGTCAACATAAAATGTAATGAACATAATCAGCATTTCATCAGAAGACACAAAGAAAGACAAACAAGGTGTTTAATAAATGTTTATACAATAAAAACAAAACATGACTCATTTATCCTGCAGTTGTTTATTATAACAAAACCCATGAAACAATAAGACAATAAATCATTTACATGTAAATATGATGCAGAACAGTGGCTGCTGAGTCTCATCTGTATTTCTCTGAGAGAACGGCTGCGAAGGCTGACAGGAACTTATCCATGGCAGCGTGAGCGACCGGCGTGAACTCTGACCCCAGGTAGCAGGCCAGCGTGACGAGCATACAGTGAGAAAGCAGCTGCAGGAGGGAGAGAGAGAGAAACACGACAAATCAAAACTGGAGCAGAACCTGGGCAGCAGTGACAGCAGCTGCAGGAGAAACCATGAGCTCACATTTCAGAAAAGAATCAGGATGAAAAGGTTTTGATTTATTAATATTGTTTATAAAAACTGGCCTGAGGTCAGCAGGCAGAAGAACAGCTAAGATCCACAAAGATCTATTATTTTATCAATTACAACCAAATATAAAAGATTTTCAAACAGAATATTTCTACAAATCTGAAAATTCAAAAGATAATTTTTTCTGAACGTTTTACTTCATGTGGCCACAAGGTGGAGCCAAGCCAACCTTTGACCTTTGACTTCTACATGTCCAAACTAAAGATTTCTAAATATCAATAAATGCTTTTCATTAAAAAAAATGTTTTGGTTTTTGATCAATTGAAACAAAACTTCAACTGAATGTTTTTATGATCTTTTTCTAATTTACTTGGATCTTACAATATAAGATCCAAGTAAATTAATTAATCACATGTAATTAAAGATCCAAGTAAATTAATTTCTTTTCACCTGAAGGGGAAAAGAAACATTTTCTAATATTTTTACAGACACAATCTGAAAAGTGTGGCATGAAATTCCAGCCCTTTTACTATGACTCCCCTAAAACCATTAATGTCAGTATTATTGGTATTTTCTGAATAAAATAATTTACTGTTGTTTAGGTGAATTGATCAGCAAATATATTGATAAGTGACATTTAAATATAAATAAGTTGTCCAATAAAATGGAAGTCCTTCACAACTTTACCACATTTTATTATTTCCCAAAATCAGTTTTTATGTATTTAGCCAGATTTTGTGCAACTGGAGAGTAACTGAGAAACGTAAAGAGAAAATAAACGATTTAAAACATTTCATAAAAAAAGTGCATCAGTCACAGAATCCCAACAGATTCACTTTCACAAGTGAAGCATTACAGACGTGATATTTCACTTGATCAACAGATACAAAAAAACTACTTGACATTTCTTTGGGTTTATTTGAAATGCAGCAAAAGCAAAGAGCAAAAAAAAAGAAAGGAGGAAAATCAGGACAAGAGAAGAAAATTGTTTCTACGGCTGCAGAAAGAGAGAAAAACCAAAAACCAGAAACCAAATCAGCAAAGAGACAAAACAGAGGAGTGTGTGTGTGTGTGTGTGTGTGTGTGTGTGTGTGTGTGTGGTGTGTGTGTGTGTGTGTGTGTGTGTGTGTGTGTGTGTGTGTGTGTGTGTGTGTGTGTGGAGCCCTCAGTGGGTTCCACATATCCTGCATGTTCCACTTCCTCCCTGCTGGTGAAAGTTCATCGAATGAGTTGTCATTGGATCCCCTCCCACTCACTGTGGGCTCCACTCACTGTGGGCTCCACTCACTGTGGGCTCCACTCACTGTGGGCTCCACTCACTGTGGGCTCCACTCACTGTGGGCTCCACTCACTGTGGGCTCCACTCACTGTGGGGTTTGAACCACCGCAGAGAGACGAGTATTTTCTGACGTTTTAAACAAACGGCTTTAGATTAAAGTCTCAGGTGATCCAGGAATGCGTCTTTCTGGAGAGGATAAAGTTTGTTACAATTACTGACCTCTGACCTCTGACCCTGACCACAGACCCCAGCCTGACCTTGAAGTTGGTGGGATCTATCCGCAGCTGGTAGGCGTGCAGCGTCTGCAGCGGCGCCAGCGTGACGGTCAGCTGGCTGATGTCCTGGGCGCCCTCGGCGATGGCGAGGACGATCTTCTTGCCGTGGGAGCAGAGGTGGGCGGAGCCAGGGCTGATGTCCAGGTGGGAGAAATACGTCTTGGTGCCGGGATACGAAGCAAACATCCTGCAGGACAGAAGAACGGGTCGATGTCCAGGTCCAGACGGCGAGCCAAAGATGGATGGAAATCATTTAAATCATTTGATATAATGTTCATGTTTCAGTCATGTTTTCACCACCTCATCTGTAACTTTATGAACGTAACAGTTCGAATTAAATATTTCAACCACAAATTAATCATTTAATCTGCAAACTAAATATTTAGCTGCAAATTAATACATTCAGATTATAAACTAAAGATTTTCTATAAAGTAAGTCATTTGAAAATTTTATATTTAACTCACAAACTAGTTATTGTTCATTTTACATATTTATTTTGCTATTTAGTTTACAAACTAAATATTTGCATATTTAGCTAAGAGGCTAAACAACTAGCTTCATATACAATCTGTTCATGTTTAGTTAAGAAACTAAATATTCATCTTGTAAACTAATTTTCTATATGAAGGTTTAGTTTGGAATTGTTGCATTTATGAATGAATGAATAACATGGTAAAAATCTGATTTATCTTATGACATTCTAAATAACCCAAATTATTACTGTTGATTTTTACAGTGTGACAAAAACCATCCCAGACTTGAACTAGGACAGCGGCTCAACGCTCCATCACGTTGAGTCGGTGACGTTTGTCCTACCTGAGCAGAGCATCAGATCCGATGTCTTCAGCCACCGGAGTCAGACGCTCCCAGATCTCCTTGATCAGCTTCTTCTCCTTCTTGGACAGCATCCTGCCCCGAGTCACCAAGGTGCAGACTCTGCAGTCGCTTCGGCTTTAATCAACCATTTTATCAGTGCTGTAGTTAAACGGCTCACTGACCCTGAAACTAACTTTAACCAAACGGCTGAAAGGAAAAACAGATGAAGGTCAATAATTCCTGTTGGAGGGAAAACGAGCCGCGAAGCTTCAGGCTTGTTGTTCCTGTGTTATCAGCCGGCCGCCAGCGCAGGGCGGGGCCACGCGGGGGGGCCACGCGGGGGGGCGGGCGGGGCCGCAGCCCCCCTGCTATCATCCCCCTCTGTGTGTCATGCTGCTCCAGTAGCTAACTGTGTTGCATCTCCTGGGGATTACCTCTAACCAAACAGAAGCCTCATCCAGGTTATTAATTATTGGTATGAAATATTATAGTTACCTTATCTCACCTGGAGAAACTCCTCATGGCTGGAATAAAACACCAGACAGGATAACAACATTTCAATGTTGTTTAATTATTTTCTACTCTTTTAAAATGATGGGAAAAGTATATTTTTATGTGAACTGTTGGGGCTTATGGCTTTTTATTCAGTTCAGATATGTAACCAAATATGTTTTCAAGGATTGTTTTAGATCAAAATGCTTCCACTTATGATTGTTAGCTTGCCTGTAACATATTGTTTTCATATTAATAACCTAACAGACTGCAGATGAAAACCAGCTAAATAAACAACATTCATCTTGTCAACAACAAAAGACACAAATATGTCGAGATATTTATGTTTTATAAATAAAACATGTTTTATAAATAAAACATGTTTTATTTATATATTGTATTCATAAATAAAGATAGACATGTTTATTTTTCTGTCTTATGTTTATTTACATCATAAAATATGTTATAAATAAAACATTTTATTTATAAAACACATAAATATATTTTATTTAAAGAATTTAAAATCTGTTATTAAATCATCTTTCAATAAGTTTAAATATCAAAGTAAGAAAATGTTAACTCCAGTGAGAGAAACAAACGTAAAGATTGCTGAGCAGATAAAGTCTGCAGGGTGTGGAGCGTCTGATAACGGAGGATCTTCGCTCTGTCTGACCTGCTGACCTCATGTTTGGTTCAAACTCCTGCAACCTTTCAGGAAACGCATCAATGTCAAAAATTATGATTTTCATTCTTGTTTTCTGCTGTTCTTTAGCAATAAATTTGCTGTTGAATTCATCAGCTTCCCTGGACATAAAAACCAGTTTGTCGTGAAATGTGTTACTGATTAAAGTTTTGCATTTCAGCAGGAGAAGCTGCAGGTGGGAGAGAGAGATTATGTCCTGAACCGCCCCACCCTGACGTCGCTCTGCAGCAGATATGAAAGAATAAAAACATTTTTCTGTTGGATGTGGGATGAACTCAGAATCCCAGCTTTGAACTGGAGAGATTCCTCTGAGTGCAGATTGTAACGCTGGCCAGTTTAATAAGTGGTTAAAATGAAACAAATTTAAAATAGGAATCCATTTTTCAGTCATATTTTAACCATTGTATTCAGTCATCTATAAATGTTACAGTTTCAGACTAAATATTTAGCTAACAAGCTAACCATTTAGCTTTCAGCTAGCCATTAACCGGAAGTGGACTGTGAAAATAAAAGCTGAGCCTCTGAACCGCTTCATTTCTCCTCTTTATCATCGTTTCTCCTCTTTATCATCGTTTCTCCTCTTTATCATTGTTTCTCCTCTTTATCATCGTTTCTCCTGTTTATCATCGTTTCTCCTGTTTATCATCGTTTCTCCTCTTTATCATCATTTCTCCTCTTTATCATCGTTTCTCCTCTTTATCATCGTTTCTCCTGTTTATCATCGTTTCTCCTCTTTATCATCGTTTCTCCTCTTTATCATTGTTTCTCCTCTTTATCATCGTTTCTCCTCTTTATCATTGTTTCTCCTCTTTATCATCGTTTCTCCTGTTTATCATCATCGTTTCTCCTCTTTATCATCGTTTCTCCTCTTTATCATCGTTTCTCCTGTTTATCATCATCGTTTCTCCTCTTTATCATCGTTTCTCCTCTTTATCATCGTTTCTCCTCTTTATCATCGTTTCTCCTGTTTATCATCGTTTCTCCTCTTTATCATTGTTTCTCCTCTTTATCATCGTTTCTCCTCTTTATCATTGTTTCTCCTCTTTATCATCGTTTCTCCTGTTTATCATCATCGTTTCTCCTCTTTATCATCGTTTCTCCTCTTTATCATCGTTTCTCCTGTTTATCATCATCGTTTCTCCTCTTTATCATCGTTTCTCCTCTTTATCATCGTTTCTCCTGTTTATCATCATCGTTTCTCCTCTTTATCATCGTTTCTCCTCTTTATCATCGTTTCTCCTGTTTATCATCATCGTTTCTCCTCTTTATCATCGTTTCTCCTCTTTATCATCGTTTCTCCTGTTTATCATCGTTTCTCCTCTTTATCATCATTTCTCCTCTTTATCGTCGTTTCTCCTCTTTATCATCGTTTCTCCTCTTATCATCATTTCTCCTGTTTATCATCGTTTCTCCTCTTTATCATCGTTTCTCCTGTTTATCATCGTTTCTCCTCTTTATCATCGTTTCTCCTCTTTATCATCGTTTCTCCTCTTTATCATCGTTTCTCCTCTTTATCATCGTTTCTCCTGTTTATCATCGTTCTCCTCTTTATCATCGTTTCTCCTCTTTATCATCGTTTCTCCTGTTTATCATCGTTTCTCCTCTTTATCATCGTTTCTCCTCTTTATCATCGTTTCTCCTGTTTATCATCGTTTCTCCTCTTTATCATCGTTTCTCCTCTTTATCATCGTTTCTCCTCTTTATCATCGTTTCTCCTGTTTATCATCGTTTCTCCTCTTTATCATCGTTTCTCCTGTTTATCATCGTTTCTCCTCTTTATCATCGTTTCTCCTCTTTATCATCGTTTCTCCTCTTTATCATCGTTTCTCCTCTTTATCATCATTTCTCCTGTTTATCATCGTTTCTCCTCTTTATCATCGTTTCTCCTCTTTATCATCGTTTCTCCTCTTTATCATCGTTTCTCCTCTTTATCATCATTTCTCCTGTTTATCATCGTTTCTCCTGTTTATCATCGTTTCTCCTGTTTATCATCGTTTCTCCTCTTTATCATCGTTTCTCCTCTTTATCATCGTTTCTCCTCTTTATCATCGTTTCTCCTCTTTATCATCGTTTCTCCTGTTTATCATCGTTTCTCCTCTTTTTCATTGTTCCTCAAGTTTACTCATTTCTTGAACATTTCATCTTTAAACAGGAAGACAGATGTTTACCAGCAGCAGAGACATCCAGCTTTTATTTTGATAGTCCACTTCCATTTGAATTCCAAATGCGTAACATGATGAAAATATGACTTAGAGAAATGAGCCCCGTTTTTTCTCATATCAGGTTAAATAGCCCAAATTGTTGCTGCTCATTTTCTTCTATTAGCTAATAAATCTAAACTGGGCTGACCTGGAACCCACTGATCATTAAAATATTCAGGACATTGCAAACTGATAATTGTGGGATATTATGTGCCATAAATAAGGAGAATTTTTTTTCTATGCCATCAAATTCCATATAAAAATTTATTTATTACCATAAAAGTTTGGGAGGAAAAGTTCTTTCTCATCCTTCCAGGGACCCAGATGGATAATATTTGTCATTTAAAGTTCAAAGGTCAAACACACGAGCCTCAACCCAAACTGTTCCTCACGTTACACTTTAGTTGAATCATTTCACTGTAGCATCACAGTCAGGCCTGCGGTAATCTGAACCTCTATGACGGATTAAATGAGATTATTCTTCAAGAGATGCTATATTTAGCCACCAGAGGGCAGCAGATCTGACACTTTCACCACTGGAAGGTCAGGATCACAGCTGGTTATAGATTTATAAAGCTCAGAACGTTCTAGAAAAACTTTCAACTTTTGTAAGTCTGAACATTTCCAAAAGTGAAAAATCTTTGACTTTATGAACTCAGAAAAATTACAAGTTATTTCTAGAAAATTTATGGTTAATGTCAAAATGAACTCTTTTTTTCAAACTACAATGGACTTAATGAACACCACTCACATTATGAACAACTCAAAAATTTCTCTATCCACTTCATAAATCATATTTTACGTTTTCACACTAAAACAGATCGTCTGCCTCTGGTTAATGCTGTGAATCTGGATTTCTTTTTACATATTTGCAGAAAAACAGATCGTTTTCAACATTTTTTCACTTTGTTTATTGTATAAATAATGTTCCAACAAACAATGAACTGAGTCGGTAAGGGGGAATTTTTCTTGAATCTTACTTTCAGACTGAAAATGTGCCATAATCTTGGATTATGGCACAAAATTTCCCCTTCATTCTACATATTTTAAAAACATTCTGGATCGCCTCCATTTTGCCTGCAGTTTCCGGTTTGGTCGCCAGGTGTCGCTGGAGGACCCCCGACGAGTCCCGAGGACCCCCGACGAGTCCCGAGAAGTCCGTCCAGACGTTTCTGCAGCTTCTTCGATGGTTTTATTTCCAGCTTTGAGCGCGCGCTTGAAAGCAGCAGCCGTCCTCGCGCTCCTCATGATGAAGCTGGAGGATCGTCTGAAGTGACTGCAAGGTGTTCGCGCCTCACAGGTGAAGGACTTTCGGCCCGGACCGGTGGACCAGAACCGGACTCAGCTCGAAGGTGAGCGGGGAGAGCCGCTCCTCAGCCCGGCTCTAGTGGCGCTGTAAGATACCTGATAGGAACAGGTGTGTGTGTGTGTGTGTGTGTGTGTGTGTGTGTGTGTGTGTGTGTGTGTGTGTGTGTGTGTGTGTGTGTGTGGGTGTGTGTGTGTGTGTGTGTGTGTGTGTGTGTGTGGGTGTGTGTGTGTGTGTGTGGGTGTGTGTGTGTGTGTGTGTGTGTGTGTGTGTGTGTGGGTGTGTGTGTGTGTGTGTGTGTGTGTGTGTGTGTGTGTGTGTGTGTGTGTTAAGGCTGCTCTGCCGTTGAAGGAAATCCCCCCTGAGGCCATTTGACCCCTGACCTTTTCCTCAGGGATTTGTCTGTAACTTCCTTTTTGGGAAGTTGAGAGGAAGTGGGACACATCTGGGCGACACACAAACATCTGGATCAGCTGTAGTAACCCTACGTTCACAAAACCTGGAAGTTGAATTCTGGAGTTCCTGTCCTGCAGGATCCTGACTGGTTTTGATTTTTTCACTTTTTTGTGTCTCTTAGTATTTAGTTGTTCATGAGTTCAGGTTGTTTCCGTCAGAGTCCTGCCTGCTTCCTGTTGCTAATCAGCTGGATGGATCTGAAGCAGCTTCACATGAAACTGTTTGGTAGAACTGGGTCTGCTGTGACACTGTGAAGCTTCTCCTGGCTGCTGGAGGGTGCAGTGGGGGATCAGTGATGCTGTGGGCCTGTTTCTCCACTCAGGGAACTTTGTTCAGCTCTTCTAAAAACCGTCATTAAATAAGAGCAAGAAACTCTCACTGAGTTGATCCACAACGTCCAGAAACGTTTCAGCAGACAGGAAACAGACCTCAGATCCCAACCACTACGTATTAGTAAAGGTTTGATTTTCATACACAGGAGATGTTCCTGCATTTAAGGGGCAGTTTGATGTTGAAGCAACATTTTTATTTTTTGCCCTCATCAGAATCAAACCTGTTGCTTGGATTCTTTGTTTGAGAAATCCTTTAGTCTCCATAGCAACCATTCAGTTGTTAAAACACCTGGATGGACCTAGCCCCGCCTTCGAGGCACAGCTCCTCCCCCTCTCAGCTCCTCCAGACTAGCCAGCAGCAATTAGCAAACAGCTGGTAGTAAGAGGAGCCTATAGATAGATAGATAGATAGATAGATAGATGGATAGATGGATAGATAGATAGATAGATAGATAGATAGATAGATAGATAGATAGATAGATAGATGGATAGATGGATAGATAGATAGATAGATAGATAGATAGATAGATAGATAGATAGATAGATAGATGGATAGATAGATAGATAGATAGATAGATGGATAGATGGATAGATAGATAAGAACCAGCCACGGTGGGTGAGAAGGGAATTCTTTTTTTATATATATATGAATTAATTATGCTACAAAATGACACTTTGTGCCTTGAAAACATAAAATCCTTCCCCATTAAGATAAACCATTAATTCATCTGACTGAAGTTTTTTTTCTAATGAAAGTTTCTCCTTGAAATTTTAAAATCTGAAGGCGATTTATTCAACGTTCAGAATCAGATGACATGCTCAAGTTTACGTCAGTTAATTATTCAGGAAGTTAAAGCATTAGATAAACTTTGAGAGATAATAAATAAACACCACTCACATTACAAACAACTCAAGTATAATCTATAGTAATCCCATTATAATCCCAGAGAAGACCGAGACAGCTTGATTATTTCCAGAACCGCAGTGTGAAAACACTGCAGCGTCTTAGAAGAGTATTTTTACGTTTTTGTTCTATCACAGCGTTTTGTTGCAGCGTTCTGTTGCAGCGTTTTGTTGCAGCGTTCTGTTGCAGCGTTCTGTTGCAGCGTTCTGTTGCAGCGTTCTGTTGCAGCGTTCTGTTGCAGCGTTCTGTTGCAGCGTTCTGTTGCAGCGTTCTGTTGCAGCGTTCTGTTGCAGCGTTTTCGTTTTGTTGCAGCGTTCTGTTGCAGCGTTCTGTTGCAGCGTTTTGTTGCAGCGTTTTGTTGCAGCGTTCTGTTAGGGTTCAATCGGTTTCCCAGCAGCTCGGTTTTCCTCATTCGCTGAGTTTTCCTGGTTTCTGAATCAGGAAAACTTTCCTCTTGTTTCCGCCTCAGTGAAGGTTTTGAACCGACTGCAGCTCATCATGTTGTGGCTGAAAAACTTTAGTGATGATTATTTTCCAGCCTCTCCTACTTTTATCGCAAAATTTAGTTCTTAAATGATTTCCTGCCATCTCTCTTATGTAATATTTGGTGTTGCTAATGGTACCAAACCCGAGGCACCGGGCTGCCAAAGAACCACAACAAGAACAAACAAAGTCCCTAAAATGTCGAGTCCCAGGTTTTTATTGTAAAAGACACAAAAATATCTGTGGTGCCTTTTAAGTTTTTTATTGACTTTCTGATAAACTAAACATGCAAATTTTTATTTTAGTTTACTGGACTATCATCGAACAAGAAGTTTTATATTAATGAAAATTCCTTCCAAACTCTGGTACCCTTTCTAAATTTAAATATAAAAATATTTTAAAATGCTTTGTTTACGTTGGTAACTGATGCTGCAGAATGTGATGCTGCAGAATATGATGCTGCAGAATGCGATGCTACAGAATGTGATGCTGCAGAATGTGATGTTGCAGAATATGATGCTGCAGAAGCTGATGCTGCAGAATATGATGCTGCAGAAGCTGATGCTGCAGAAGCTGACGCTGCAGAATATGATGCTGTAGAATGTGATGTTGCAGAATGTGATGTTGCAGAATGTTATGCTGCAGAAGCTGATGCTGCAGAATATGATGCTGCAGAATGTGATGTTGCAGAATGTTATGCAGAAGCTGATGCTGCAGAATATGATGCTGCAGAAGCTGATGCTGCAGAAGCTGACGCTGCAGAATATGATGCTGTAGAATGTGATGTTGCAGAATGTGATGCTGCAGAATAAGATGCTGCAGAATGCGATGCTACAGAATGTGATGCTGCAGAATGTGATGTTGCAGAATATGATGCTGCAGAAGCTGATGCTGCAGAATGTGATGTTGCAGAATGTTATGCTGCAGAAGCTGATGCTGCAGAATATGATGCTGCAGAAGCTGATGCTGCAGAAGCTGACGCTGCAGAATATGATGCTGTAGAATGTGATGTTGCAGAATGTGATGCTGCAGAAGCTGATGCTGCAGAATGTGATGCTGCAAAATGTGATGCTGCAGAATGTGATGCTGCAGAATATGATGCTGCAGAATGTGATGCTGCAAAATGTGATGCTGCAGAATGTGATGCTGCAGAATATGATGCTGCAGAATATGATGCTTCAAAATGTGATGCTGCAAAATGTGATGCTGCAGAAGCTGCAGCTTGTTTTGATGCGACATCATCCACTCAGAGAGAAAATGATTGGGATTTGACTGGATGCTCAGAGATCCAAATGAGGATTTCTTTAATCCCGTCTCTTGTCTCTTTCATTTTTTACTTTTTTTTTCTGTTGTCGTTGTCAAATCCTAATTTTAATTTCTTTAGACTTAAATAAAAAACACATTTTCTTTGCTGGTTGCTAACCTGTTAGCATCGCGTGTCGGATGGAAATGTGAAATGATGATCCAGGAATCAACTGCCTGATTTCTGTTTTTATGTTGTACCAAGAACAAACAAAGAGTCAGTTTCCATTGACTGCTGGTGTTTTATCAGAATGACTGGAAACCAGTTCACTACTGGTTTCTGTCTGCTGACTGTGGAATCATTTTGGGTTACATCACTGATATTTTGACTGTGTGTAATTTTTCATCCTGAGATGTCCTGATGTGAAGCATCTGACATGTAAACATGCATCCCAACGGCGGCAACATGTTGCTGCGTTGTTGCATCAACAGATGCGATCTGTTTCCTTCTCCCAGGGATCTCAGACCTCAGCAGTGAAGGTTTTCCTGTTTTCCTCTTCTGCTGATTTTCTGTTGCATCGTTTTCAGTTTTGTCT
This sequence comes from Poeciliopsis prolifica, assembly GCF_027474105.1. NCBI lineage: Eukaryota > Metazoa > Chordata > Actinopteri > Cyprinodontiformes > Poeciliidae > Poeciliopsis > Poeciliopsis prolifica. The sequence goes on from NW_026562424.1 coordinate 679,570, forward strand.
TCTTCTCTGTCCTCCATACTGCAGACATCTGAGTTCAGCTCTTTGTCATGTTGAGGTTCACTGCAGGAAGTGACACGTCTCCGTGTCACTTCCTGTTCAGACCAGCGGTGTGTATGTGGGTCAGGTTTCCATACATGCATCACTCTGACTGTAGAAACTCAAACTTTGCTGTACGTCACGCTGCAGCTTAATAACTCCTCTTATCATTATTATTATTTTACGATAGTGGCAGAGATCTCAGAGCTCTGGATTTACGTTATATGCTGATCTGTTGAGTCTGGCCTCAGCTGATTGGTGCAGAGGAAGCCGAAGATTCGGTCCTGTGCTCTGATTGGTTCTCACTGCTAAGCTGCTTTTTCATCCACGTCTTTGAGTTATAAACAAAAAAAATCATCTCTTAGCTCCTGAATTTCTTCTCATGTATTTGAAACAGAACCTCAGAGTTTCAGCCGACAAGATTTTAATCTGATTTACTGTCAACATGTTTGATAAAGTTGATCAGTTTAGTCTGACCGGTTATTTGATCTTCCAGATGTTTCGTACGACGGTGATGAATAATGATCAGGATGGAAAGTTCAAATGTGTTTTACTTTACATCCATGACACTCTGAAGTGTGTAAAGTTTTCACTCGGTGTGTTAAGCAGCAGCACGTCAGGCGGTGAGGTTGAACACAGGTCAGAGGTCAGAGGTCAGCCTTTCTTTGTTTTTTTCTGTTTCTATTTCTCTGATCAGACAGAGATTTATTTGTTAGCATAAAGCATAAAGTGTGTGTTTGCATGTCTCTGTGTGTGTGTGTGTGTGTGTGTGTATGTGTGTGTGTGTGTTTGCATGTCTCTGTGTGTGTGTGTGTGTTTGCATGTCTCTCTGTGTGTGTGTGTGTGTGTGTGTGTGTGTTTGCATGTCTCTCTCTCTGTGTGTGTGTGTGTGTGTGTGTGTGTTTGCATGTCTCTCTCTCTGTGTGTGTGTGTGTGTGTGTGTGCGTGTTTGCATGTCTCTCTCTCTGTGTGTGTGTGTGTGTGTGTGTGTGTTTGCATGTCTCTCTCTCTGTGTGTGTGTGTGTGTGTGTTTGCATGTCTCTGTGTGTGTGTGTGTGTTTGCATGTCTCTGTGTGTGTGTGTGTGTTTGCATGTCTCTCTGTGTGTGTGTGTGTGTGTGTGTGTGTTTGCATGTCTCTGTGTGTGTGTGTGTTTGCATGTCTCTCTGTGTGTGTGTGTGTGTGTGTGTGTTTGCATGTCTCTCTCTGTGTGTGTGTGTGTGTGTGTGTTTGCATGTCTCTCTCTCTCTGTGTGTGTGTGTGTGTGTGTGTGTTTGCATGTCTCTCTCTCTGTGTGTGTGTGTGTGTGTGTGTTTGCATGTCTCTCTCTCTGTGTGTGTGTGTGTGTGTGTGTTTGCATGTCTCTCTCTCTGTGTGTGTGTGTGTGTGTGTGTTTGCATGTCTCTCTCTCTGTGTGTGTGTCGGCTCTAACATCTGGCAGAGACAGGTGGGGGAGGGGGGTTTCAGCAGCAATAGTAGAATTCATTTTAATCTGCTCCAGTCCTGCTGGTTACATAACGGTTGGATGAACTTTGCTCTGATTGGACGGTTTTATGTATTTAATAAAAAATCATTTAAAGTGTGAAATCAAAATAAAGAGTCTCTTTCTGGTAAATATTTCTGTGCTGTTCATCAAGCAGCAGAATTCGTTGGGAACGTTTGGATCTGGACAGTGTGACTGTTGGATATTTTTGATTTATTGCAGATTAATAAATTCTTCTGGTTTATTTTTGCACAATAGATTTCAGTCATTTGATGCTGATCATATCTGTAAATGTTTTCTGGTTTGGCCTCGTCTCTTCCTCTGGGCTCTGATGAGCGGGCGGCGGTTCTGGTCCGGTCCGGGCTCGGTCTGAGCCAGCGGACCGGGTCATGTGACGTTCAGGGATTACAGATTTTAATCTGACTGTCATGAAGCCCAGACAGGAAAAACTGAGCTGAACAGAGGAGGAAGGTCTGGCGGCGGCGAAGGATTTCTGAGTCCATTTTGGTTCTGATGGAGAATCAGAAAGGCTGAAGCTGCAGGTGGTGAGTGTGTGTGTGTGTGTGTGTGTGTGTGTGTGTGTGTGTGTGTGTGTGTGTGTGTGTGTGTGTGTTTATGCTTTAGTTCCTACTTCCTGTTGTTTCAGCAAATCAATTTTTTTTTCTTTATGCATCAAAATGCGTCATATTTCTTCAGATATTTTTTCTTTTGCTTCTTCTTAACATCTAATTTTCATTCCTGATTATTTCCAGTTGTTACACTTTTATTCATGCAGCAAACCTGAACATGCACAATATCTGTCATGATGTCATCACGTGGTTCTGATGCTGCAGGACCAGCCGACCAATCAGACTCTGACTTCTCATCACCTTCATTTTAATCTATTTTCTTTATGTCTGTTTTCTGTTTGTTTCCTTTTATCATCCATGTTGTGTTTTAGTTATGATTTTAGATCTGTAGTTGATGGAATAATTACAATAAGGTCTCATCTGCTCATCATGTCATATGAAAGGTTTGCAAAGTTTTATCAAAAGAACTATTTGGGTCACATGTACCAGATTGGAAGGTTGTTTCCTACAGCTGCATCAGAACCAGAGCGGGTTGTCTCTGCCTGGCAGAGCTTTGCATCCAGACTCACTGATTCTCTTATGATCTCTTATTGAGCACAATATATGAATAAACCTGATTCTCCCTGAACAATGTTTGGAAATAGTTTTTTTCCCCGACACTCTGGAAATATTTATTAAAATCCTTAAAGCGATAGCGGCACAAACAAGAAAATTTTGCTACAAAAGATTTAAACTGAAGTTACATTTTAAACTTTTTATAATTTTCTATTTTCTGCTGGTTTTCCAGCTGGCCGTCCAAGATGGAGGCGGAAAACCTGGATGAGACGGGAAACAGAACCAACAGTTTCCAGAGGAAGAAACCGCCGTGGCTGAAGCTGGACGTCCCGACCATCCGGCTGACGCCGGACGAGCCGCCGCAGGCCAGTGCGCCACAGGTTGAGCCGCATGCTGCTGCAGTCAGACGCAGCAACGAGACGCAAGACAAAAACGAATTCCAGGTAGAAACGCAAACAAGGAACTTTACCTGGAATCCAGCTGATCCATTCTCTTATGCTGTGTGTGTGTGTGTGTGTGTGTGTGTTACAGCCTGTGAAGCGAGTACGGAGTGTGAGCATGCCCGGAGAAAATCCACACACACACTCTGCTGCCATGGAAACGTTCAACATCTACCTAAAACCTCCAGTGGAGAAAATGGCCGTCATGCAGTCCATCAAGAGGTCAGACACACACACACACACACACACACACACACTCACACACACACACACACACACACACTCACACACACACACACACACACACACACACACACACACACACACACACACACACACACACACACTCACACACACACACACACACTCACTCACACACACACACACACTCACTCACACACTCACACACACTCACACACACACACTCACACACACATCTCAGATCTCCTCCTCTTCCTCCTGCTCCTTCAAGGCTGAACTGATTATTATTTTGTCATTAATTAATCTATGGATTATTTTCTGATGATTAATCGGTGAAATATCACATTCTGCCAATTTTTCATTTTTATCAGGATAATAATAATTACTTTATTCTCCTGGCACCAAGGTGGGAGAAAAATACAATTTAAAAACAGAATCAATCACACAGCAACAGTAAAAACTTAAATTATTAATAAAACAGAGTTAAGAATAAAGGAAACTGATTATATTTACATTTCATCAGACTGCAGACTTTTTATTAGAAATACAATAAAAATGCAAATAAAAAACGTGATTCATGTTTTAAATAATATTTTTTTATTGTCTAAAAGTGAGTAACATGGTTCCCTTAGTGAAGGTTTGAGAATCAATACAGAGTGGAGCCGATCTGCTGATTATTGATTATAGATTAATAATTGATAGGAAAAGGTGATGAATAGAGATTTTTCCAGGTGATGTTAAAACTGAACGAGAAGAGTTCTGGTACATTTACATTTTTAAATTTGCAAAATGTTTTGGTTTAATTCTGGTTTCATTTTTGCTCCAATTAACAATTAATATTTCCCTAAATTATTAGAGGCTGATTTAGTTTTTCTCCTCTCTGTTGAATCTCAGTTATCAGTTTGTTCTCTCTTCCTGCTTCTTGCCTGATTTAACACTTCCTCTTCCTGTCTGCTGTCCTTCCTCTTCCTGTCTGCTGTCCTTCCTCTTCCTGTCTGCTGTCCTTCCTCTTCCTGTCTGCTGTCCTTCCTCTTCCTGCTGAGTGAAGTGAGAAGCGGGTTCGCTTCGACCGCCTGAACACCGTCCCTCCAAAGGGTCAGCGCCGCGCCAGGAGGGCGTCGACCGGCCGCCGGCGCTCCTGCGTTCCTAAAATTCTGGCCCGGCGCCGCTCGTCTATCCCCAAACAGATCATCAGGTACCGGCAGGAACTGGTTTGGGTCGGCTTGAGGCTGATATGGAGGGGGTGCGCTGCTCAGGTGGAGAAAACAGGAAGACATGCGTCGCCATAGCGATATGACCATTGTTCTTTCGTTCATTTCAACTCTGAGATCGGATGATTTTATTTCCGTCACTGTGAGACTTTATCTTATTTGATCTTACTTTTTGGATTTTTCCCGACTCGGATCCAACTGAGCATCAAATCAAAGAGAGCAAACGTTCCTGAAGCAGAACCTCAACTCTTCCTGCCGCTCCTTCTGCTTTTTCCAAAGTTCTCCAGAAACATTCCCGTCTGGAGGAGGAGCCCGCAGCACCACTCCTCCCCGTCATGTTCAGAGCTGCTGTTGTCCATGATGACGGATGAGTGTTTATGTTCTGCTCTCTAAACACTCCTCCTCTTCTTCCTCCTCCTCTTCCTCCTGCTGATGAAGCTCAGCCTGTCGGCTGAATTATTTATTTACTCTGATCTACAGCAGCGTTTCCAAACTTCTCTGTTTCCATCTGCAAACCCAAACAAGATGCAGAAAATATGTGAGAAACTTCAGAATGTTTTTCTCCCAGTTATCATCAGTTTATCAGAAACACAAATATTCATTCAGAGTGAATGAATGAATGAATTCATACCTCCTGATTCAAAAACGCTTTTCTGCAGCTGGAATATTCCTTCAGCCGTTTTCTGCTCACAAACTTTTCTATTTTGTTTCTGCTAGTTGCTATGCTAGTCGCTATGCTAGTTGCTATGCTAGTCGCTATGCTAGTTGCTATGCTAGTCGCTATGCTAGTTGCTATGCTAGTCGCTATGCTAGTTGCTATGCTAGTCGCTATGCTAGTTGCTATGCTAGTCGCTATGCTAGTTGCTATGCTAGTCGCTATGCTAGTTGCTATGCTAGTCGCTATGCTAGTTGCTATGCTAGTCGCTATGCTAGTTGCTATGCTAGTCGCTATGCTAGTTGCTATGCTAGTTGCTATGCTAGTCGCTATGCTAGTTGCTATGCTAGTCGCTATGCTAGTTGCTATGCTAGTCGCTATGCTAGTTGCTATGCTAGCTGGAGGAGAAAAGCAGCATGACGAGTTTAACGGGCAGCCTCATTCATGACGTTCAGCTCCTCTTCTTCACGGTTCTGCTTTTCTCTAAGGAGAAAGACTAAAAACATCTGATTCTGTTACTGAAATAATCCACAGCCACAGATGAAATGATGAAGTGATGAAATGATGAAGTGATGAAGTGATGAAATGATGAAGTGATGAAATGATGAAGTGGTGAAGTGATGAAATGATGAAGTGGTGAAATGATGAAATGATGAAGTGATGAAGTGGTGAAATGATGAAATGATGAAGTGGTGAAATGATTAAATGATGAAGTGATGAAATGATGAAGTGATGAAATGATGAAGTGATGAAGTGGTGAAATGATTAAATGATGAAGTGATGAAATGATGAAGTGATGAAATGATGAAGTGATGAAGTGATGAAATGATTAAATGATGAAGTGATGAAATGATGAAGTGATGAAGTGGTGAAATGATGAAATGATGAAGTGATGAAGTGGTGAAATGATGAAGTGATGAAATGATGAAGTGATGAAGTGATGAAATGATTAAATGATGAAGTGATGAAATGATGAAGTGATGAAGTGGTGAAATGATGAAATGATGAAGTGATGAAGTGGTGAAATGATGAAGTGATGAAATGATGAAGTGATGAAGTGGTGAAATGATTAAATGATGAAGTGATGAAATGATGAAGTGATGAAATGATGAAGTGATGAAGTGGTGAAATGATTAAATGATTAAATGATGAAGTGATGAAATGATGAAGTGATGAAATGATGAAGTGATGAAATGATGAAATGATGAAGTGATGAAATGATGAAGTGATGAAGTGGTGAAATGATGAAATGATGAAGTGATGAAATGATGAAGTGATGAAGTGGTGAAATGATGAAGTGATGAAATGATGAAGTGATGAAGTGGTGAAATGATGAAGTGATGAAATGATGAAGTGATGAAGTGGTGAAATGATTAAATGATGAAGTGATGAAATGATGAAGTGGTGAAATGATGAAATGATGAAGTGATGAAATGATGAAGTGGTGAAATGATGAAATGATGAAGTGATGAAATGATGAAGTGATGAAATGATGAAGTGGTGAAATGATGAAATGATGAAGTGATGAAATGATGAAGTGGTGAAATGATGAAGTGGTGAAATGATGAAGTGATGAAATGATGAAGTGGTGAAATGATGAAATGATGAAGTGATGAAATGATGAAGTGATGAAGTGGTGAAATGATGAAGTGATGAAATGATGAAATGATGAAGTGATGAAGTGATGAAATGATGAAGTGGTGAAATGATGAAATGATGAAGTGATGAAATGATGAAGTGATGAAATGATGAAGTGGTGAAATGATGAAATGATGAAGTGATGAAATGATGAAGTGGTGAAATGATGAAGTGGTGAAATGATGAAGTGATGAAATGATGAAGTGGTGAAATGATGAAATGATGAAGTGATGAAATGATGAAGTGATGAAGTGATGAAATGATGAAGTGGTGAAATGATGAAGTGGTGAAATGATGAAGTGATGAAATGATGAAGTGGTGAAATGATGAAATGATGAAGTGATGAAATGATGAAGTGATGAAGTGGTGAAATGATGAAGTGGTGAAATGATTAAATGATGAAGTGATGAAATGATGAATTGATGAAGTGATGAAATGATGAAGTGGTGAAATGATGAAGTGGTGAAATGATGAAGTGATGAAGTGGTGAAATGATGAAGTGATGAAGTGGTGAAATGATTAAATGATGAAGTGATGAAATGATTAAATGATGAAGTGGTGAAATGATGAAATGATGAAGTGGTGAAATGATTAAATGATGAAGTGATGAAATGATGAAGTGATGAAGTGATGAAATGATGAAGTGATGAAATGATGAAGTGATGAAGTGGTGAAATGATTAAATGATGAAGTGATGAAATGATTAAATGATGAAGTGGTGAAATGATGAAATGATGAAGTGGTGAAATGATTAAATGATGAAGTGATGAAATGATGAAGTGATGAAATGATGAAGTGGTGAAATGATGAAGTGGTGAAATGATGAAGTGATGAAATGATGAAGTGGTGAAATGATGAAATGATGAAGTGATGAAATGATGAAGTGATGAAGTGGTGAAATGATTAAATGATGAAGTGATGAAATGATGAATTGATGAAGTGATGAAATGATGAAGTGGTGAAATGATGAAGTGGTGAAATGATGAAGTGATGAAGTGGTGAAATGATTAAATGATGAAGTGATGAAATGATTAAATGATGAAGTGGTGAAATGATGAAATGATGAAGTGGTGAAATGATTAAATGATGAAGTGATGAAATGATGAAGTGATGAAGTGATGAAATGATGAAGTGATGAAATGATGAAGTGATGAAGTGGTGAAATGATGAAGTGATGAAGTGGTGAAATGATTAAATGATGAAGTGATGAAATGATTAAATGATGAAGTGGTGAAATGATGAAATGATGAAGTGGTGAAATGATTAAATGATGAAGTGATGAAATGATGAAGTGATGAAATGATGAAGTGATGAAGTGGTGAAATGATGAAGTGATGAAATGATGAAGTGATGAAGTGGTGAAATGATGAAGTGATGAAGTGGTGAAATGATCTAACTATAGTTTTGTTTTCACACCATTCACAAGTTTTTTCCTCATATTAAAAACATAAAACTGAAAATATTTATTTGGATTTTATGGAATCAACCAACAGAAAGATGTGAAGGAGAACAAAAGTTACCAGTTTGACTTCTTCTGCAGAACTGGTTTCCAGTCAGAGTAACTGGTTTCCTCCCACATTCATCCATCTTCAGCTCTGGGTTCGGCTCGGTTCTCTAAAGAACCTCTGAACTGGACCTTCTGAACTGGAACCTCTGAACCGGAACCTCTGAACCGGACCTTCTGAACCAGAACCTTTGAACCGGAACCTCTGAACCGGACCTTCTGAACCGGACCTTCTGAACTGGACCTTCTGGACCGGACCTTCTGAACCGGAACCTCTGAACTGGAACCTCTGAACCGGAACCTCTGAACTGGAACCTCTGAACCGGACCTTCTGAACCAGAACCTTTGAACCGGAACCTTTGAACCGGAACCTCTGAACCGGAACCTCTGAACCGGAACCTCTGAACTGGAACCTCTGAACCGGAACCTCTGAACTGGAACCTCTGAACCGGAACCTCTGAACTGGACCTTCTGAACCAGAACCTTTGAACCGGAACCTCTGAACCGGACCTTCTGAACCAGACCTTCTGAACCAGACCTTCTGAACCGGACCCAGACTACATGACGTGTTTCTCTGGAGTTTTTCATACTTTCTGGTATCAGTATCTGGTATCTAAAACGCCTGAGTGGACCTAGCTCCGCCTTTGAGCCTCAGCTCCTCCCCCACTCAGCTCCTTCAGACTAGCCAGCAGCAGCTAGCATACAGCTGGTTTTTTAAGTCATGTTTGACATATAAAACATTTTATTAAGTGCAGGTTAAACAGTTCATGGATATTTTACATTTAAAAATGTAAATCTGCCCTCTGACCCTGAGTTCTTGTGGTGCTAACAGACGTGTTTGTCGCGGTTCTGACGGCGCCTGTCCTGCAGGGGGACGGCTGATTGGTTCGGCGTGAGTAAGGACGGCGACGGCGGCCAGCGCTGGAGGAGGCGGAGCCTGCAGCACTGCAGCCATCTGTTCGGGGGCCTGAAGGCCCAGGTGACGCTGCTCAGCATGGACAGCCTGTCCCAGTCCAGCACCGAGCCCCACCCTGACCCCGACCCCGACCCGACCCTCCACCCTGCCCCCACTGCTACGGGATGCAGCGGGTAGGCTAGCTGCTAGCTGCTCAGTACCCAGGGAAGAACGTGGAGAAACTTTCCCTTTTCTTTCCCTTCGTTTCTTCATTTCTCATCACATTTTCAGTTCTGTGTAAAAACGTTAGACTAAAGAAATTTCAAGTTCAAATGACAAAACTTTCCTTTCTTTACTTTTCACTAAAGTGCAAAAAGGATTGAATTTGTCAATTAACAAATTGACAAACAATGTCAATTAACGTGATAATTGACATTGTTTTAGCGATTTTAGTCTTTTAGGTTTTAGTTTCTATGAAATGTAATTAAAAGCTAAACTGAGAAACACAAATTCTTTGTTCCTCTTCATGTTTTCCATTTTAAGAAATGTTTAATTTGTGTTTTTTTTAGGTGTCTAATCCGGCAAACAAAATGAGTGCATTCTCTAATGATAATGTAGGGCCCTAAACGGCTCCCGCGCCGCATGTTGGACACCCTGTACGGGGTTCACTGGTTCAGGACTGAAGAAAAACAAATAGTTTGATTTTAAAACATGATGTTTGTTAGCAGAAATGTTTCCACTAATGAGCTAATGGTTTTACAGACCTGATACTTGGACTAGACCGTATCTGATGAGTTTTATCTCACATAAAAGCAAAATTAAACAAAAATGAATTTTAAATATTCAAACTTTACAACTTTTAGATTCCCAAAATAATCAATGTGTGTTTTTTGTGTGTGTGTGTTTTTGTGTGTGTGTGTGTTTTTCGTGTGTGTGTGTGTGTGTGTGTGTTTTGTGTGTGTGTGTGTTTTTCGTGTGTGTGTGTGTGTGTGTTTTTATGTGTGTGTGTGTTTTTTTTGTGTGTGTTTTGTGTGTGTGTTTTTCGTGTGTGTGTGTGTTTTTTGTGTGTGTGTGTTTTTATGTGTGTGTGTTTTTTTGTGTGTGTGTTTTTTCGTGTGTGTGTTTTTTTCGTGTGTGTGTAGGTCGTGGACCCCCGCGCTCGCGGTCGGGCGTTCCGGATGGGGGATGAGCCGGACGGACCTGGCGCCCCTCAGACGCCGCTCACCCCAGGCTCCGCCTCCTTCTGCTCCTTCTCCAGCTCCGCCCTCAACAGGTTGCCACGGCGACGCAAGCGGGAGTCTGTGGCCGCCATGAGCATCATGGCCGCCGCGGCGCTGATGAAGGTTTACATTTACAGAGTGAAAAATATTCCGTGGTTTTAATGTTTCTAATGAAATGTTTTTCACTAAAAAACTGCTTTACATTTTAATCTAATCTAATGAAATCTGGTAAAGTCTGAAGTCGTTTGTTTTCTTTTTGGGGTGTCAGAGTAAAGAGGCCGCCTTACAGAAACACACCACACTTTTCAGATCTGTGCTTGCAGGTTTTTTGTATTTTCACAGCTTCATGTTCAGAGAAACCATAAACAATCTGAAGGTTGTGGGTTTGATTCCTACTGCCAATCAAAATCAGTATCGCCGACCCAAACCTCCGTGGGTCCGGTCGGGTCGGTGACTTCAGTACCCGCCAACATAGAGGGTCCAGCTCTCAGCGCAGCGTTTATTGTTAGCTCGTTAAGGTAACGCTCATTAAGGTAACGATCGTTAAGGTAACGATCGTTAAGGTAACGATCGTTAAGGTAACGCTCGTTAAGGTAATGATCACCTGTTGAGCTAAATGGCTCAAAGTGTCCAGGTCCAGATTACCTAATCTCCTCTAATCCGCTCCTATCCAGATTCGCCTCCATTTTTATTCTCATCACAGCCGATAATCAGTCAGAGTCAATATGATGAAGATGTGAAAGTTAAAGCGCAGAACGGACCTGATGACGTCATCAACCCGTTGGTGAAGACATGGCGACCGCCATGCGTGGGAAATATATCAAAAGATGAACTTTTTTGAAGTAATTATGACGAATCACAAACAGCAATTTTAGGTAATAGGAAAATTGCAACATATTTAGGCCAACATGGATCCTTTTGAAAATGTTAATATTTAATAATATTAATAAATACAGCTGCAGTTTTAGAGTTTGAAGTTTATTAAAACTTTAGTCCTTCCTCGTCCAGATGCTGGAAACAAACCCGAGCCATAATACTGCCACCACCGTGTTTTCTGACGGTAGCACCGTTCATGGAACAGTTTTTATTTTAACCTTATTTTTCAACATTTGTTCCAACAACTATCTAATGTTGATGAAAAAAATATTTAAATCTAATTTTTCCATCAAATTAGATGATAATACATGAAAGTTTTTTCAAACACAAACTGTTTGTTTTTTAAACTCTGCTGCCGTCCGACTCAGATCCTGTTCCTGCTCCGGTCCTGGTTCTGACCTGGTCTAGACCTGGTCCGGTCCCGGTTCTGACCTGGTCCGGTCCTGGTTCTGACCCGGTCCGGTCCTGGTCCGGTCCTGGTTCTGACCTGGTTCTGACCTGGTCCGGTCCTGGTTCTGACCCGGTCCGGTCCTGGTTCTGACCTGGTCTAGACCTGGTCCGGTCCCGGTTCTGACCTGGTCCGGTCCCGGTTCTGACCTGGTCCGGTCCTGGTTCTGACCTGGTCTAGTCCTGGTCCGGTCCCGGTTCTGACCTGGTCCAGTCCCGGTTATGACCTGGTCCGGTCCTGGTTCTGACCCGGTCCGGTCCCGTCCCGGTCCGGTCCTGGTTCTGACCCGGTCCGGTCCCGGTCCGGTCCTGGTTCTGACCCGGTCCGGTCCCGGTCCGGTCCTGGTTCTGACCCGGTCCGGTCCCGGTCCGGTCCCGGTTCTGACCTGGTCCAGTCCCGGTTCTGACCTGGTCCGGTCCTGGTTCTGACCTGGTCTAGTCCCGGTCCGGTCCTGGTCCGGTCCTGGTTCTGACCTGGTCTAGTCCCGGTCCGGTCCCGGTCCGGTCCTGGTCCGGTCCTGGTTCTGACCTGGTCCGGTCCTGGTTCTGACCTGGTCCGGTCCCGGTTCTGACCTGGTCCGGTCCTGGTTCTGACCTGGTTCTGACCTGGTCCGGTCCTGGTTCTGACCTGGTTCTGACCTGGTCCGGTCCTGGTTCTGACCTGGTCCGGTCCCGGTCCGGTCCTGGTTCTGACCTGGTTCTGACCTGGTCCGGTCCTGGTTCTGACCCGGTCCGGTCCCGGTTCTGACCTGGTCCGGTCCTGGTTCTGACCTGGTCCGGTCCCGGTTCTGACCTGGTCCGGTCCCGGTTCTGACCTGGTCCGGTCCTGGTTCTGACCTGGTCTAGTCCTGGTCCGGTCCCGGTTCTGACCTGGTCCGGTCCTGGTTCTGACCTGGTCTAGTCCCGGTCCGGTCCTGGTTCTGACCTGGTCCGGTCCTGGTTCTGACCTGGTTCTGACCTGGTCCGGTCCTGGTTCTGACCCGGTCCGGTCCCGGTTCTGACCTGGTCCAGTCCCGGTTCTGACCTGGTCCGGTCCCGGTTCTGACCTGGTCCGGTCCTGGTTCTGACCTGGTCCGGTCCTGGTTCTGACCTGGTCCTGGTCCGGTCCTGGTTCTGACCTGGTCCGGTCCCGATTCTGACCTGGTCCAGTCCCGGTTCTGACCTGGTCCGGTCCTGGTTCTGACCTGGTCTAGTCCCGGTCCGGTCCTGGTCCGGTCCTGGTTCTGACCTGGTCTAGTCCTGGTCCGGTCCCGGTTCTGACCTGGTCCGGTCCTGGTTCTGACCTGGTTCTGACCTGGTCCGGTCCTGGTTCTGACCTGGTTCTGACCTGGTCCGGTCCTGGTTCTGACCTGGTTCTGACCTGGTCCGGTCCTGGTTCTGACCTGGTCTAGTCCCGGTCCGGTCCTGGTCCGGTCCTGGTTCTGACCTGGTCTAGTCCTGGTCCGGTCCTGGTTCTGACCTGGTCCGGTCCTGGTTCTGACCTGGTCCGGTCCCGGTTCTGACCTGGTCCGGTCCTGGTTCTGACCTGGTTCTGACCTGGTCCGGTCCTGGTTCTGACCTGGTTCTGACCTGGTCCGGTCCTGGTTCTGACCTGGTCTAGTCCCGGTCCGGTCCTGGTCCGGTCCTGGTTCTGACCTGGTCTAGTCCTGGTCCGGTCCTGGTTCTGACCTGGTCCGGTCCTGGTTCTGACCTGGTCCGGTCCCGGTTCTGACCTGGTCCGGTCCTGGTTCTGACCTGGTCCAGTACCGGTCCTGGTTCTGACCTGGTCTAGTCCCGGTCCGGTCCCGGTCCGGTCCTGGTCCGGTCCTGGTTCTGACCTGGTCCGGTCCTGGTTCTGACCTGGTCCGGTCCCGGTTCTGACCTGGTTCTGACCTGGTCCGGTCCTGGTTCTGACCTGGTCTAGACCTGGTCCGGTCCCGGTTCTGACCTGGTCTAGTCCTGGTCCGGTCCTGGTTCTGACCTGGTCCGGTCCCGGTTCTGACCTGGTCCGGTCCCGGTTCTGACCTGGTCTAGTCCTGGTCCGGTCCCGGTTCTGACCTGGTCCGGTCCTGGTTCTGACCCGGTCCGGTCCCGGTTCTGACCTGGTCCAGTCCCGGTTCTGACCTGGTCCGGTCCCGGTTCTGACCTGGTCCAGTCCCGGTTCTGACCTGGTCTAGTCCTGGTCCGGTCCCGGTTCTGACCTGGTCCGGTCCTGGTTCTGACCTGGTCCAGTCCCGGTCCGGTCCCGGTCCGGTCCTGGTTCTGACCTGGTCCGGTCCCGGTTCTGACCTGGTCCGGTCCTGGTTCTGACCTGGTCCGGTCCCGGTTCTGACCTGGTCCAGTCCTGGTCCGGTCCTGGTTCTGACCTGGTCCGGTCCTGGTTCTGACCTGGTTCTGACCCGGTCCGGTCCCGGTCCGGTCCTGGTTCTGACCCGGTCCGGTCCCGGTCCGGTCCTGGTTCTGACCCGGTCCGGTCCCGGTTCTGACCTGGTCCAGTCCCGGTTCTGACCTGGTCCGGTCCCGGTTCTGACCTGGTCCAGTCCCGGTTCTGACCTGGTCCGGTCCTGGTTCTGACCTGGTCTAGTCCTGGTCCGGTCCCGGTTCTGACCTGGTCCGGTCCTGGTTCTGACCTGGTCCAGTCCCGGTCCGGTCCCGGTCCGGTCCTGGTTCTGACCTGGTCCGGTCCCGGTTCTGACCTGGTCCGGTCCTGGTTCTGACCTGGTCCGGTCCTGGTTCTGACCTGGTTCTGACCTGGTCCGGTCCTGGTTCTGACCTGGTCCAGTCCCGGTCCGGTCCTGGTTCTGACCCGGTCCGGTCCCGGTCCGGTCCCGGTTCTGACCTGGTCCGGTCCTGGTTCTGACCTGGTCCGGTCCTGGTTCTGACCTGGTTCTGACCTGGTCCGGTCCTGGTTCTGACCTGGTCCAGTCCCGGTCCGGTCCTGGTTCTGACCCGGTCCGGTCCCGGTCCGGTCCTGGTTCTGACCCGGTCCGGTCCCGGTCCGGTCCTGGCGTCCTGACTGGGTTCTGTTGTGGATTTCAGGGTCGGAAGGCGGCTGACGGCGGCGCCAGGAAGCGGAGGCGGAGCTTCATGCCTCCCAGTTTCTATGACGATGACACGACGGACTTCCTGGACGCTTCGTTCTTCGGCAGAGTGAGAAAACATCCGATTCTTTAAAGATGTGGATCATAATAATAATAATAATAAAATTTGATTTTCAAAGCTGATGTAAAAACTTTGTTTTATCTCAGTTGTTGGATTTTCATTTGGAGACTCTGAGATAAATTGATTATTAATTAATACATTTTTTTGGTTTTTGAAGATTTATCTTTGAAAAATCTGGATTTTATCCCACCAATCCGCTCTCTGGGCCTCTGTAGTGATGTCATCGCTCAGGGCAGCCATCTCTGTAGTGATGTCATCGCTCAGGGCGGCCATCTCTGTAGTGATGTCATCGCTCAGGGCGGCCATCTCTGTAGTGATGTCATCGCTCAGGGCGGCCATCTTGTTTGCGAAGCGTTCTGTTAACCTGGACTTTGAGTTCAGGTCAGTGAGTTCTGTGGTCAGGATCAGAATGATTCATTTTACAAGAATAAAATTGAAATATTAGGAGAATACATTTGTAACTTTACACAAAAATGAATCAATGAAGTGATGAATGTTGAGCTTTCTGTAATATTTCCGTTTTTCAGGTAAATAAATATTTCATGTTTTAACACGTCAGCACTAAAATGAATGTAAAACTGATTTTTCAAATAACTGAGTTTGTTTAGAAGAAAATGCAGACGGACTGAACTGATCGCATCGACCCTGATAACTAATAAAAACGTATTTTTCTTTGAAACAATGTTTACGACGTTCTTCTGGTAAAATTGCATCTTTATTCTGCTAAAATTATAACTTTATTTTTGTAATTTCACAAAAACTCCCGTAGCTTTTCCCTGAAGCTCCGTCTTCTGAGGATTGAGATAAAATCCACTTTTTGAAAATTATAATTCATTTTTTAGGGAAGAAAGTGAAGAAAAAATCAATGAAATCTGATTTCTTATGAAATAAATCAGAAATGTTTTTCATTTTGTCCCCTGCAGGACAGTTTCCAGGAAGAGACGTCCAGCTTCGCCGACGACGTGTTTGAGACGCCGTCAGAGAGCGACCCGCAGCGGCCGGATCCCGAGAGAGGAAACGCTCTGACAGGAAGTGCTCTGGACCGGACCAAGCTGGAGCGGACTCACCTGATGCTGTGGGCGGAGTTTTGAACCACAGGTAAAGCGAAGTGTTTCCATGACTACTGCCTCCTGCGTCTCCGCAGGCCGCTGGAGCGAGGACGGCGGAAGGCGAAGGACGGCGCGCTGCCGCAGCGGGAGGCGGCGAGCGGGCCGCGGCGGCGCGGGCGCAGGATCGCGGCGCCGGTCCAGAAGCTGTTCGCACGGGACAAGAGGAAGTACGGACTGGGGATAGTGGGCCGGCTCACCAACCGGACCTACCGCCAGCGCCTGGACAGCTTCGTCCAGAAACAGATCCAAGACATGGACGACCACAGGCACGACCTCTGCTCGACCTCTGCTCCGGGTTCAAAGGTCAGCCGTGACTCGTCATGTTTTCTTCTTCAGGCCTTTCTTCAGCTACTGGATCACCTTCGTCCACCTGCTGGTCACCGTCCTGTCCGTGTCCATCTACGGCATCGCGCCGATCGGATTCACGCAGCACGAGACCGTCGACTCTGTGAGCCGGATTATAATCTGTAATCTGTTCCGTCGCCGTTCTCTTCTCACTGTTTCTCCCTCCATTCCCTCCAGGTGCTGAGAAATAAGGGAGTTTATGAAAACGTGAAGTTTGTGCAGCAGCAGAACTTCTGGGTCGGTCCGAGCTCGGTAAGAACCAAACCACTGGATGGCTTTCAGAAACTAACATAAAAATATTTTGATAAACATTTCAAGCAATAATTATATTAACAGGAAAGAAGATAAAAAATGTTAAAGTTGCTGAACAAATAGTAGAACTGAAAAAATGTGAAGTTCTTAAAGTTTGGAAAATTCAAGTAAGATTTTTTAAAATCAAATCAATCAATCAAATTTTATTTGTATAGCACATTTCAGCTACAAGGCATTTCAAAGTGCTTTACATCATAAACACAAAACACAAAGTCATGCAACATAGAATAAAATACCAAGGTTTCTTTTTCTTTCCCTTTCTTCCCTCTTCCCTTTGACACGGAATTTAAGCGCCTGTTACCGCCGGACTCCGCCGTCCGTTTAACCACGGGTATTCGCCGGGCTCCGTTGCCCACAACAGAAAAAAAAAAAAAGATTACATACATATCCACAAAATCAAATCCATACATATTACATTTCAACAATTCTAAACAGGTGTGTTTTTACTTGATATTTAAAGGAAGTCAGGGTTTCCGCTGTTTTACAGTTTTCTGGAAGTTTGTTCCAGATGTTTGGTGCATAGATGCTGAAAGCTGTTTCTCCTCTCTTGGTTCTGGTTCTGGATGCAGATCAGAACCAGAACCAGAACCTGAGAGTCTGGAAGGTTGATACAACAACAGCAGATCTTTGATGTATTGTGGTGTTAAACCGTTCAGTGATTTATAAACTAACAACAGGATTTTAAAATCTATTCTTTGAGCTACAGGGAGCCAGTGGAGGGACTTTAAAACTGCTGTTATGTCTCTATCTTCCTGGTTCTAGTGAGAACGCGAGCAGCAGCTTCTGGATCAGCTGCAGCTGGAGGATTGATTTGTTGGACAGGC
This sequence comes from Poeciliopsis prolifica, assembly GCF_027474105.1. Classification (NCBI taxonomy): domain Eukaryota; kingdom Metazoa; phylum Chordata; class Actinopteri; order Cyprinodontiformes; family Poeciliidae; genus Poeciliopsis; species Poeciliopsis prolifica. The sequence continues at coordinate 697,030 of NW_026562424.1, forward strand.
CTGTGAAGACGCTGTTACAATAATCAATGTGACTAAAGATAAACGCATGAATGAGTTTCTCTAGATCTGGCTGAGATGTTCTTCAGGTGATAGAAGGCCGACTTTGTAACTGTCTTTATGTGGCTCTGGAGGTTCAGGTCTGAGTCCATCACTACTCCCAGGTTTTGGGCTGATCACTAGTTTTTAGTTGTAATAACTGAAGCTGTGCATTGACTTTAGATCTATATCTCTAGATCTATAGCTCTAGATCTACAGCTCTAGATCTACAGCTCTAGATCTATAGCTCTAGATCTATAGCTCTAGATCTATAGCTCTAGATCTATAGCTCTAGATCGTTCCTCTTTAGGTCCAAAATTAATGACTTCAGTTTTGTTTTTGTTCAGCTGGAGAAAGTTTTGCCACATCCACACATTTATCTGCTCTAAGCATTTATGCAGTGATTGGATGGGGTCAAAGGTCACCTGGTGACGT
>NW_026562424.1:707500-745000 GCF_027474105.1 Poeciliopsis prolifica
GGCAGCCTGGCAGAGACACAACGGCTCACGCATCTTACGCTCTGCCTTCATGTTTCTCACATTAAATCCTCCAACTGGAGGTTTCGTTGGGATTTCATCCCAAAGACAAACAGCAGAAAATGTTTCCAGTTAAACTTTCTCCACTGTTTCTGTTCAATCTATTTTGTTTTTTAAAAAAACAATATTGTAGCCGGTCCTAATATTCTGTCATATTGAGCCTGAATTCAAAGTCCACATAAAATCACTTTTGTCTACCAAAATGCCGTCAACGGGGGTGATGACATCACTCTGAACTACGGCAACCCAAGAAGACAATTGGTGGAAAATATTTACGTTTTTCTTTTGACAGCAAACATTTTATTCATTCATAGATCAAATTTATTGACCAGCCCTATCCTCCCTGTTCCCCTCCCTGTTTCCTCTTCTTGTTTCCCCTCCTTGTTTCCTCTTCCTGTTTCCCCTTCCTGTTTCCTCTTCCTGTTTCCCCTCCCTGTTTCCTCTTCTTGTTTCCCCTCCCTGTTTCCCCTTCCTGTTTCCCCTCCTTGTTTCCTCTTCCTGTTTCCCCTTCCTGTTTCCTCTTCCTGTTTCCCCTCCCTGTTTCCTCTTCCTGTTTCCCCTTCCTGTTTCCTCTTCCTGTTTCCCCTTCCTGTTTCCTCTTCCCGTTTCCCCTCCCTGTTTTCTCTTTCTGTTTCCTCTTCCTGTTTCCCCTCCCTGTTTCCTCTTCCTGTTTCCCCTTCCTGTTTCCCCTCCCTGTTTTCTCTTCCTGTTTCCTCTTCCTGTTTCCCCTTCCTGTTTCCTCTTCCTGTTTCCCCTCCTTGTTTCCTCTTCCTGTTTCCCCTTCCTGTTTCCTCTTCCTGTTTCCCCTTCCTGTTTCCTCTTCCCGTTTCCCCTCCCTGTTTTCTCTTTCTGTTTCCTCTTCCTGTTTCCCCTCCCTGTTTCCCCTCCCTGTTTCCCCTCCTTGTTTCCTCTTCTTGTTTCCCCTCCTGTTTCCCCTTCCTGTTTCCCCTCCTTGTTTCCTCTTCCTGTTTCCTCTTCCTGTTTCCCCTTCCTGTTTCCTCTTCCCGTTTCCCCTCCCTGTTTTCTCTTTCTGTTTCCTCTTCCTGTTTCCCCTCCCTGTTTCCTCTTCCTGTTTCCTCTTCCTGTTTCCCCTCCGTTTTCTCTTCCTGTTTCCTCTTCCTGTTTCCCCTTCCTGTTTCCTCTTTTTGTTTCCCCTTCTTCTTTCCTCTTCCTGTTTCCCCTTCCTGTTGTCCCTTCCTGTTTCCTCTTCCTGTTTCCCCTTCCTGTTTCCTCTTCCTGTTTCCCCTCCCTGTTTCCTCTTCCTGTTTCTTCTTCCTGTTGTCCCTTCCTGTTTCCTCTTCCTGTTTCCTCTTCCTGTTTCCCCTTCCTGTTTCCTCTTCCTGTTTCCCCTCCCTGTTTCCTCTTCCTGTTTCCTCTTCCTGTTTCCCCTCCCTGTTTCCTCTTCCTGTTTCCTCTTCCTGTTTCCCCTTCCTGTTTCCTCTTCCCGTTTCCCCTCCCTGTTTCCTCTTCCCGTTTCCCCTCCCTGTTTTCTCTTTCTGTTTCCTCTTCCTGTTTCCCCTCCCTGTTTCCTCTTCCTGTTTCCCCTTCCTGTTTCCCCTCCCTGTTTTCTCTTCCTGTTTCCTCTTCCTGTTTCCCCTCCCTGTTTCCTCTTCTTGTTTCCCCTCCTTGTTTCCTCTTCCTGTTTCCCCTTCCTGTTTCCTCTTCTTGTTTCCCCTTCCTGTTTCAACCTCCTTGTTTCCCCTTCCTGTTTCCCCTCCCTGTTTCCTCTTCCTGTTTCCCCTCCCTGTTTCCTCTTCTTGTTTCCCCTTCTTGTTTCCTCTTCCTGTTTCCCCTTCCTGTTTCCTCTTCTTGTTTCCCCTTCTTGTTTCCTCTTCCTGTTTCCCCTTCCTGTTTCCTCTTCCTGTTTCCCCTCCCTGTTTCTTCTTCCTGTTTCCTCTTCCTGTTTCCCCTCCTGTTTCCTCTTCTTGTTTCCCCTTCTTGTTTCCTCTTCCTGTTTCCCCTTCCTGTTTCCTCTTCTTGTTTCCCTTCTTGTTTCCTCTTCCTGTTTCCCCTTCCTGTTTCCTCTTCCTGTTTCCCCTCCCTGTTTCCTCTTCCTGTTTCCCCTCCCTGTTTCCTCTTCCTGTTTCCTCTTCCTGTCCCCCTCTCCAGGTGGGTCCCGCCGGCAGCCAGTTCGGCATCCTGGCCTGCCTCTTCGTGGAGCTTTTCCAGAGCTGGCAGATCCTGGAGCGGCCGTGGCGAGCGTTCACCAAGCTCGCCGCCATCTCTGTCTTCTTCTTCTCCTTCGGTCTGCTGCCGTGGATCGACAACTTCGCCCATGTCTGCGGCTTCCTGTCGGGCTTCTTCCTGTCCTTCGCCTTCCTGCCGTACATCAGGTGGGTCAGCTGAGCGAAACCAAAAAGATCCAGGATCCGTTCCGTCTGTAAACATCCACTTCCTGTTTCAGCTTCGGCCGCTCCAACTCGTACAGGAAGCGGCTCCAGATCTGCGGCTTCCTGCTGGTTTTCCTGGGTCTGTTTGCCGCGCTGGCCGTCCTCTTCTATGTTTACCCGCTCAAATGCGACTGGTGCGAGCTCCTCACCTGCGTCCCGGTCACAGACAAGTTCTGTGAGAAGTACGACCTGAACGCACACCTGCTCTGAGCGTCGGAACCGGTTCAGATAATCGGTTCAGATAACCGCTTCCTGGTGGCGCCGCAGGAACCTTCAGGAAACATCACTTCTGGATCAGGACGGACCAGAGGTCTGTGGCTCACAGCTGCTGCAGGGACAAAGGAAAACTGCCAAAAAAAACCTTTGAAAATTTGAGATTAATCTCAGAAATTTTGGTGGGGAATTTAGAAATTTCTGGGAACTTTCCCTGTTTTTTCTGGAACATTTCTGTTTTTAATCTTCGAGTTTCAGGTTTTTTTCTAGCAAATTTGCAACATTGCAAAATCAGAAATTTCCAACTTTCAAATCTCAAAATTTGCGTATTTTATAGACACTTTTTGACTTTCCAAACTCAGAAATATTCATGTTTTTATTTCTATTTTGACAAATTTCTGAGAAAATTGTCAACATTCTCTGTCAAGTTTTGGACTTTTAAAACTTAAATTTCCACGGTTTTCTAGAAAACAAGGAATTTCACACCTGAACACAAGGAGCAAAGTTAAACTGTCGGAGAAATGGTTGTTTTTACTGTAAGCTGACGTCACACCGCCCCCCAGCGGCCAGGCGGAACATGACATGCCGTCGGAGATAAACGTGCCTTAACTTCCTCCTCCAGACTCTCACTTCCTGCCTGGAAATCATTTTAGTGGCTGAGTTATGATTCAGTTACAGCCTTTAATACACTTTGGTCATGAATGAAACGTTTTTATATCCTGTGGTAAATATTCATCCTGTGAATGAAGCATTTAAAGCTGAATTACAGTAAAATCTCTTTCAGTGTTTTTTCTTGTTTTATTAAATTTTGTAGCGTTTTAGCTACTTTACAGCTGAACTGGACTTTTCCTGTTTGTTTCTCACTAACAGCTGACCTCTGGAGACTAGAGGTGAGAAACTGAATATTTTGGTTCAATCCAACAAACTAAATACTGGATCAGTATCACCAATACTGATATACCGATACATTTGGTTAAGTCTGATACAGCATCAAACTTCTGACCATCAGGGGTTTTTCTGTTTTTTTTTTGTTTGTTTGTTTTGTTTGAATTGTTTTTCTAGAGGAAATAATTGAATACATTAATATGATAACCTGAAACAAAACTAAGGTTTGTGCACATTATGCCAAAAATATTTGAGATCAAATCAAAACTGATTTGATCCAAAATACTGGAACTATTAATCAATGCTGGCGAGGTAACATCAATGCTTCAGTTTTAGATTATTTTATTTATTGCAGTTTCTCAAATATATCTGATATTGTCCAGATTCTGTCTGAAGTTTGAACAAAAATAATTAAAATAATAAAATCATCTAAAGGTCAGAAGCCTGATGATTTTTAAGCTTTATTATATTTATGAACAAAGTATTGATATCATCACTGGCCCTTTGTATCGGATCAATACTAAATATCAATGCTTCACAATTGATATTCATGTCTCCAGTTCAACTTCATCAGACAAATTAAACCTTTTTCTGTCTGCAGAGTTAAATTAAGACGTTTGATCAAAACTATAATGACATTGTTCCATTTTTCATTTCCTAAAACTTTCCAGATTATATGATTCCTACATGAAAAACAAAATAAATATTCGTTCCTTCGATAACCGCCAGATGGCGCTAGGGGAGTATTTCTGGGTAAAAACCTGCAACCTGTCGCTGTTCTGTTGATTAAATCAGGTTTTCTAAAGTCATCAACCAGAAAACATGTTGGTTTCTTCTTGGATCCGCACACACACACACACACACACACACACACACACACACACACACACACACACACACACACACACACACACACACACACTGAAAGCAATGCTCTGGATCAAAAAACATGAAGTAAAACAGCATCAAAGAGGTGAAAAAATATTATTAAATGTTTGAGATTCTGGTCAAATTTATTTTCTCAGTTGATAAAAATGGAAATCAGATGAAGAATATTTGACCAGATGAATTGGGTGAATATCTTGTTACTTTCAATAGGCCATGTAAGTTACACAAACTTGATTAAGGTAGCTGTAGCTACATTTTAGCATCGTTAGAGAAAAGCGAAGCCAGCAGATGTTCAGCTCTGAATTATTTCATTTTTAATGTATTCTAATATTGTATAAAAAGGGTTCAAGTGACTGAATAAAAAAATCTGCAGAATGTGTCGATATTTTTATTTGATTAATGGATTAATAATCCGGACACAGAAACCTTCCTGTTTCCTGCCTTCATCTTCATGAGGATCATCTCTCCTCCTCTTCCTCTTGTTCCCCCTCATCCTCATCTCATCTCATCCTTCTGTTGTTTAGTTTTAGTTTGGGGGTTGAACCCGGGTTGGGGGGTTCCTCAGGGAGCGGATGCTGGACGTGGAGGAGTCGTCTTCACCTGAAACGGGACCCTGCCAGCTGGCCAACAGGTGACACACACACACACTCATCAGCAGCCTCGTTGTCAGGTGAAGTGTGTGTGGGGGGGATTTATACACGTGTGTGTGACAGAAGGATCTGCGGCGTACACCTGCCTGATGAGCTGCTGTGGCAGAGTAACATTATACCCCCTCCCCCCATTCTCCCAGTGGGGTCCCATACACCAGCTGGGCTGACATTGACAGACACCCCTGTCCAACACACACACACACACACACACACACACACACACACAGAGAGAGAGATTAAGGTTTATTCGGCTCCTCAGTGGGAATTTTGTGTCATTTTCCTGCTTATAGAATAATGAAACATCACATCACACTTATTTTAACTAAATTAAAAAGACAAATAAATAAAATTGTACATTTTAGTGACACATAATGGTTGTTATTCTTTGAAGATCCAAAGTTTTAAAGGGTCAATGTCATTTAAAATCAATTTTTTAATCTTTTCATCATATTTTTCCTGCAGTGTTGCTTTGATTCTTTCATGTTTGAGAAATCCCTTTGTCTCCCTGGCAGCCATTCAGCTGTTAAAACGCCTGGCTGGACCTAACCCCGCCTTCGACATGCAGCCCCTCCCCCACTCAGCTCCTGCAGACTAGCCAGCAGAGGATAGCAAATAGCTGGTGAGCTTGTTTTAGGAGCTGCTGCTCAGTGTAACGTTATAACTTTCTCCCCAAGGGTCAAAGGAGGAGCCATGTTGGGATGACTTCCTGCAGGCTGAGTTTCAGAAGGAGCAGAGTTTTTAAAGAGACAGAGGCCCAATTTTACCATGACGATTCTGCTTTCTTCATCAGTTAAATTCCCAAACATCCCAGAATAATCAAGCCAACTCTTTACTGCAACAGGTGAGTTCCTTTCAGCATAATCAGTAAATTTAACCCAAACCTTGGTGTTGATGTTCAGGTTTCAGTTTTTGTGCGGTCATCATTTCTTTGCAGGCGTTTGGCAGGAATAAACGTAAATCCTGAGAGAATCGGACCGGATCTGCACAAAGTAAAACACAGAAACTGGAACTGGAAATCCTCCCCGCAAACACTCATTTCATCTTCATCTCTGGAGGCAAAGCCTCTTCATCACCTCCAGCTGTCCTAAACACTGGTTCTCATCACCTCACACACACACACACACACACACACACACACACACACACACACACACACACACACACTCACACACACACACACACACACACACACACACACACACACACACACACACACACACACACACACACACACACACACACACACACACACACACACACACACACACACACACACACACACACACACACACACACACACACACACACCCACACACACACACACACATACCACACACACACACCACCACACACACACACACTCACACCCCCCCCCCCCACACACACCACACACCCCCACACACCACACCACCCCCACACCCCACACACACACACTCACACACACACTCACACACACACACACACACACACACCACACACCCACACACACACACCACACACACCACACACACACACACACACACACACTCACACACACACACACACCACACACACACACACACACACACACTCACACACACACACTCACACACACACTCACACACACACACACCACTCACACCCCCCACACACTCACACCCCCACTCACACACACACCCCCCCACATACTCACACACACACTCACACACACACACACACACTCACACACACACTCACACACACACACTCACACACACACTCACACACACACTCACACACACACACACACACACACACACACACACACACACACACTCACACACACACACCCCCCACACACACACACTCACACCCCCACACACTCACACCCCCACTCACACACACACACACACACACACACACTCACACACACACACACTCACACACACACTCACACACACACACTCACACACACACACTCACACACACACACTCACACACACACTCACACACACACACACTCACACACACACACACTCACACACACACACACACTCACACACACGCACACACACACACACTCACACACACACCCCCCCCCACACACACACACACACACACACACACACACTCACACACACACACTCACACACACACACACTCATACACACACTCACACACACACACTCACACACCACACACACACACACACACACACACACACACACACACACACACTCACACACACACACCCCCCACACACACACACTCACACCCCACACACTCACACACACACTCACACACACACACACACACTCACACACACACTCACACACACACACCCCCACTCACACACACACCCCCCCCACACACTCACACACACACTCACACACACACACACACTCACACACACTCACACACACACACACTCACACACACACACTCACACACACACTCACACACACACACACACACACACACACACACACACACTCACACACACACACCCCACACACACACACTCACACCCCACACACTCACACCCCCACTCACACACACACCCCCCCCACACACTCACACACACACACTCACACACACACCCCCCCCACACACTCACACACACACACTCACACACACACCCCCCCACACACTCACACCCCCACTCACACACTCACACTCACACACACACCCCCCCACACACTCACACACACACACTCACACACACACCCCCCCACACACTCACACCCCCACTCACACACTCACACACACACACACACACACACACACACGGCTCATTAGCAATCACTTCAACAATAGCTGTTCCCTGGATGCCATCTTGAAGCCTCTGAAGGTGATTCTGCCTTTTCTCCTCCCTCCTGTTCGCTTTAAGTCTCTACAGACGAGTTTTCATGGAACGCTCACCGGGAACCAAAGACAGGAAGAGTAAAGAACATTTAGTCAGACAACCAGGAACAAAGAGTTCTCACAGCAACTTTCAGCTCAAAATGTTGAGACGGCGAACCGCAAGGAGGCGGCTTGGTTACCTGCTTTTAGGTTATTGATTCTTGAGTCAGGTGATCCCACACCGTCAGCTCTCTGTAGAAAATACTTTATTTGCTAAAGTCTAAAGTTATCTGACTGTTTGAACCTGGAAAATATTTACTGATGACAGAAGGAGGACAAAATCTACTAGACTCATAAAAGCAGAGATTCCTGTTCTGTTTTCCCAGACAGAGTTTAATGCACATTGCTCTGCAGTTAGCTACATTATTTACATAAAAGTTCAAGCTTTGATAGTGCTGTCTTCAATACTGAGCCGATGCAGACACAGCAGTCAGGTCCAGCGCAGGCAAAACTAAATTATTTTCAAAAATTGAGTCTTTAGTCTGAACAATGTCTGTTTGTAGGATTTTATTGTTTCCAGTGCTGCTAATCTTCTCTTATCATAGCGCTAACGTTGTGCTTAGCACTTTTGCATTTTTGGTAACTTTCAAAATGTTTAGCACGTTTAGCTTCCCCTAAATTCATATTTTGGGTAAATTCTAAAACTCTAATTTAAATGTCAATCTTTTATTATAGATAACCTAACCCTGTCAACATGATTGAATAAAGTGTTTTAGAATATTAGCTTAGCTAAGTACTGCATTGATGTAGCGCGTTATTTTTTTTATTTCCTTTATTTAACGAGGTAAACATTGTGAGATCTAGATCTCATTTTCTGAGCAAAAGCCTCCAATACACAGAAACCCGATCAATAAACAGATTATGATTAGCTCTTTAAGCTTAGCACAGCTAACATTTTCGTTCATGTTCCCCACCATGGCTGCTTTCAATCATTTCACATAAATATGCTTTATTAATAAGACTTTTTTATTTTTTTAATCTGAACATTTTAAATACATTGTTAACTGACAAACAAAAAATACCTGCAGTCTTTTGGTTTCTGGCTTTGGACCAGAATCCAAACAGTTGTTGATTAAGAAATATCTCTGGTCTTCAGAATGTAGAACCACTTGCTCTAAGGTACAGAAATATTCACAGATATGAAACGATTTAGCCTTAAATTCATGCAGAATTCTCACCAATAAATCTCCTGTTGCACATTTACACAGGGTGTCAATTTGCACATTTACCATCCAAGGATATTCCTAAAACGTCACTTTAGATTGGTCTTTCATGTTCAAAAATGTTTCTGAATGGTCACAAACTCTTCTTGGTGTAAAACTAGAAGACAATCAGTTCTTCACATTTCCAGTGTTCAGGCTAGTTATGGGCTGTGGAATGCAGCTCTCCCACATTGCATGTGTTTTATTGTTCTTAATGAAACGGTCTGGTCCTCCCTCCTGGTTTCAGTCGGTTAGTGATGGGTCAACAGGGATGCATAGCAGAGAGGAGGGGGAGGGGCTTGTTGTGTTTGGAGTAAGACAAGGAGGACTAATGATTGAACAAGGCAAGTCTGGGCTCGACTGCTGGAAGTTTCCTTCCAGTTGGGATGTCGTAATTTATCATTCTTATTAAAACTTGCAGAAATATCATTTTATGAGCTATTAGTTTGTTCTGGTCCAGTTTACCCGGTTCTACTGGAACCAGAACTTCTGCTCCAGCTCCAGCTGCTGTGGTTCTGACCCAAACCAGCCTGTACCCCTCCTGGCCTGTGGGGGCGCTGCACCAACAACCACTGCAGGAAACGACACTAAAACCTCTGAAGACACTGAGAGCAACTTCCTGTTTCACCAGATGAACCAAGATGGAGGCGTCAGAGTTTAGTGATTTCTCTTTAGTGTTTGGCTGAAGACCAGGAGCCATTTCTGCTGCTAATGCTAGGCTAGCATGTTAGCATTGGTTGTATTTACCCAGAATGCCCTGCACTGTAGTCCACTTCCTGCTTTTAGAGTGGTCTCTGGTCCGCTTGGCGTTCACATTCAAACTGAACCAGAGTTCACTTCAACTGAACCCAAACCGAGGTCAGAGGTCAGAGGTCGAGCAGCATTCACATCTCACCAATGGAACTGGACTTTATAGACAGATGAACTGGAGTTGAGTTAAAGTGGACCAAACAGGACTGAGGTCTGACCTCTGCTCCACACAACCAGAGGAAAGATCAGCTCAAACTCACCACCCAAAAGTCAGAACCTCTTCACTTCAAGCACTTTGTCCAATCTTGGATAGTCAGTGGAAAACAGATGAAGAGATGGTGAATGATGACCTGCTGTAGGCAGCCAGCAGTTTGTATCGTCTCTGTTCCGATGTAGAAGTGGCTCCTTGTGTTGGAGAAAGATCAAAGATTTCACATCTGGCTTCAGCTTTACACAAACAGGTGACTGACTGGGTTCAAAGGCCGACGTCCTGACAGTCAGCAGAGTCCCTGTGTGGTTCGGTCGTCAGTGTGCTGTTTATGCCGAGGTTGTGAGTTCGAGTCTCACCTGGAGGCCATGCTGATTTTGGCAAGCTACTGGAAAGTAGCCACAGCTGCCCTGGAGCAATCTGACCACCACCAGCAGGTTAGACGGGTGGAGAGTCTTGCCCAAGGACAAAGTGACAGAGCAGGAATTGTACTGGCAACCCACTGATTGAGGATCAAACTCCTAAAACCATTGTCCCAACAATTAGACCAGAAGAAATCCAAAGTTTGGAGGCAAAGAGAGAAATTACAGCCCTTAAAACACATAATTGTCCTGAATTTGAACTTTAAGGTGTTCCATATTTTGAAGTAAACACGCCCCGTGACTTTAGACACATTAATGAATGAATCCTAGTTTGGTGCACAAGCTCCAGTGGTGCAAGCGGTCAGTGTGCCTTTCTTAGTGTATATAGTACATGAAGTGAGAGGTTGTGAGTTTGAGCCTCACCTGGAACATGGGTCTTTTATTAGTTGGAGCTACTAGGAAAGAATGAATCAGTCAGTAAAGATGAAGGACTGATAGTGACCAAGGCTGAGACACAGAAATGTCCTAAACAAAGAACGTCTGGTGTTAAGTATTTTGAATTGGTTACACTTTGACTTGATACAGATTAATTGATCTATTCTGGTCTGATCAATAAGCTCCAGTGGCGCAATCGGTCAGCGCGCGGTACTTATAGACAGTACGAGAGATGCCGAGGTTGTGAGTTCGAGGCTCACCTGGAGCAGAAATATTTTGTGAGAACTCAGCAGTTAGAAAGACATAAAATGCTTTTTATGCCAATCAAGCCAGGCTGCCCGGGTAAACAGACATTTCACCCCAGTAACAAAAATCACTGCCTTGCTCATTGGTTCACGTCAGTGAAGATCTGCTGCTCCAGGGCTTGAGCCGGACTCGTCAGCTGGTTATCAGAGACTCTGGGCTTTGTTTGCTGCCAATCAACAACAGCTGGATGCTGCTCTTCTTCAGATCACTCCCCTCCCCCACCTGTTTCTCTGTGGTCTGCAGTGATAAAGCCCAGATGTGGTAGCAGATCGAATGCCGACTAACGAGGATGCAACGAATGTCGGCGTGTTGGTTTGTTCTGCATGTCTCTGCCAGGTTCTGTTCGACCGCCAGACGAGTCTGGGCTTGCCTGACCCGGCCCCCCAAGGTCTGAGGCATGCAGCTCATACACACACATCACACACTCCACACACATCACACACTCCACACACACCGAATGCTGAACATCTGAGTCTAGAGCGTCTGACCACCAGGACTGATTATTGCTGAAGAGCTTTCAGTTTCCTGATGATTCCTCCTCGAAACTTTTTATGATGCTGTGATTTTATAATTTAGCAAACAGATTTGATGAATTTTAACATTTAGCAACAGATAAATGGAGGAAATCACCCAGGAGGAAACATCCAAAAGCTGCTAAAGGTTTCATGAAGGTCTTAAATATCATCATTCATAACTAAACTTTATGAAATATTGTCTTCTTTACCAGCCAGATGTGCTGAATTGATGATTAATTATCTTAAAACACCTCAGTCTGAGCCCTGCGACAGACCGGCGACCCGTCCAGGTGACCCGTCCAGGTGACCCCGCCTCTCGCCCAGGACCTCCTGACCCCGTGGGGTCAAGGTGTTCCAAAATGGATGAACCTCAGTCTGAATCCAGAACAAATGCAGGCATGTGAACGCCAAGCGGACCGGAGGTCGCTTTGACTGCTGCTCAGCGGCATTCTGGGTAAATACAGCCAAAGCTAACGTGCTAGCCTAGCGCTAGCAGGAAAAATGGCTCGTGGTCTTTAGCCAAAGACTGGTTTGGAGGGCTAGTTTCAATGTTTGACATGGAGACGGAAGTAGCTGCCTCGGGTCACCACCGGGGGGCAGTACAGTGAGAGACAGACTGTCCAGCTGCCTGATGCCAGCCAGGAGTCCAGAAAGGTCCAGCAGGACAGACGAGAGGATTATGGTTCTGGTTTCATTTTCTCCTAACCTTTCCAGATCTGCTGGTTCTGGTTCTGGTTCTGAATGTTCTGGGTTTGCTCCCAGCTTGTGGAAGGTTTCTGCTGCTGGTACCGATCTCAGGAACGTGTCTGGTGCCGTTTGTGTTGTGTTCTTTCTGGATGGTATTTTTAGAGCTTCCAGTCGATGTTCAGGTCGGATAATAGACGTTACTGTAAAAGCAAACTTGTTTTTCTCCGTTTCCCGTCTCGCTCCTCCCACTGGACACTTTGTCCTCAGCTGTGTCCCCGTCCTTTCAGCCTGGCCCCATCCAACAGGTTCGTAAAATCAAACTCCTCTCGTTTCATCTGCTGACAAAACGCCGAACATGAACCCCGCCGGTCCAGCGCGCCGCTGGTACCGCAGGCAGACACAACAAGTGTAGAGCTGTGAGTTTATGGGCCGCTGGCGCTGCTGCCAGCCTCTTTATGACCCGGGAGGGTCGCAGCACTGAAAGGGCCCGCCAGCAGCCAGCGGTGGGCCACTCACACACAGCACTGCTTCTCGGCAGGCAGCTATTGTCATGGTAAACAGGGGTCTGGATGGGTAGAATACACACACACACACACACACACACACACACACACACACACACACACACACACACACACACACATAAAACACAGGAGGCGGGGAAGGAGGGAGGACAAACACTCCGACCACCTCAGAGATGCATCAGCTCTCATCAGGAGAAAACTCAACTTCACTCATTTTCTGCCCAAATTCTAAACTTTACAATTTAACTTAATTCAGGATGAACATTTATGGTTTTAAAAATATTCAAATGTAACAGAAAACTAATGAGGTAAAACAGCTGGCACTCATGTCTGAACGACCTTTAAACTTTAAACTTTCAGCAGCAATGACATGGGAACAGAAAAGCTTTAAATATTTGCTTTTCTGAGCACAAAAGGTTTTTAAATTACAGGATGACCTCTGACCTCCAGCACAGCTCCTGGTGGAAGACTTGGGAATAAGATGTGAAATTCAGAAGAAAAACTCAGAAAAGAATTCAAATTAAATCTTTATTTTAGCGTTACATGCAGATAAACAGCGTTTTTCTACCCCTGCAGTTTCAGGTTTTAAAAATTGTTTTACTGTGATCTGATTATTTTGGATTTCAGACATAAATCTGATAGAAACTCTGAGAAAATTAGGGTGATGGTAAGGAGGCCTTCCAACCGGAGGAACAAGAAAACCTGTGGAAAGCTGCTCTGCTGCCAGAGGAAGAAAAACTTCATCAGTTCATGAAGAAGTCGGGACTCAATGATTTCTGGCAGGCAAATTTTAATAAAACATAATAGATTTCTCTGCTGACGTTGTTTTACCATCGCTTCAGCAACAAAATATATTTAAATCTAAATCTATTGTGTGTATGAATTATTTTAGGCTAAGCTGTACATTTTTTTGTGATTCAGAAGATGTTTTCCATGTGCAGCCAGTGCAGAGCTGAAGTTTCATATTGATTCAGACGAATCAGATGTTTTCTCAGTGAACAGAGAGAGAGAATCGTCCACGGCGAAAAGCCTGATGTGCCAGGTAATCAGTACAAGACTCAAATGTGCCTCACACACACACACACACACACACACACCCACACACACACACGCACACACACACACACACACACGCACACACACACACACGCACACACACACACAAACACACACGCACACAAACACACCCACGCACACACACACCCACGCACACATACACACACACACTCACACACACTTCAAACATGAAAAAGGAGGCAAAGGACAGAGCGGTGGAGGGAAAACACTGAATAAACCTTCATCGTCCTCAGAGTCTCTTTTCTTCACATTCTGCTGCTTTATAGCAACACAAACTTTAAAAAATACTTTGAAACAAACACATTTATTATCCCTTTGCAGGTTTACAGTCCTCACATGGTATTTTTGGTAAATGTTGGCCCAATATGGAGCAGAAATCCTAACAGTTTTTAAAGTTTGTGCTGAAGGGAATGAGTTGGATGTGTGAAACCTCCAGCTCTGCTATTTCCTACAGAAAAAAGTCCTGGTTTTATTTTGGCCAACATTTTCTTTCTATTCTCAGAGGCGGAGCCTTAATTAGTTGTTGCAATACATTTTATTTGAAACACTTATTACTACTGTAGGTGAGTTGAAATATCCGTTTTTATGCGTCTATAAAATGTCACCCGGGCATCGCCATGCTGGTTACGCTGCAATGCATTCTGGGTGGACAGTGTATGCTAGGTGCTACGGGGCTAGCTCCGTCCGGTCGTACTTGTTCAGGCCTTTCAAACTGAAAGGCCTATTTCAGTTTGAAATTGCGATGAAGAGGAGAGTCAGAGGAAAAAGGAGCATACTGCCGGATCCTGACAAGCTGTTGAGGTTAGCATCAGGCTAGCAGCGGGTTAGCATCAGGTTAGCAGCGGGTTAGCATCAGGTTAGCAGCGGGTTAGCATCAGGTTGGCAGCGGGTTAGCATCAGGTTAGCAGCGGGTTAGCATCAGGTTGGCAGCAGGCTAGCAGCGGGTTAGCATCAGGTTGGGAGCGGGTTAGCATCAGGTTGGCAGCAGGCTAGCAGCGGGTTAGCATCAGGTTAGCAGCGGGTTAGCATCAGGTTGGCAGCAGGCTGGCAGCGGGTTAGCATCAGGTTAGCAGCGGGTTAGCATCAGGTTGGCAGCAGGCTGGCAGCGGGTTAGCATCAGGTTAGCAGCGGGTTAGCATCAGGTTGGCAGCAGGCTGGCAGCGGGTTAGCATCAGGTTAGCAGCGGGTTAGCATCAGGTTGGCAGCAGGCTGGCAGCGGGTTAGCATCAGGTTGGCAGCGGGTTAGCATCAGGTTGGCAGCGGGTTAGCATCAGGTTGGCAGCTGTGTAGAAGCCTAAATTGAGTTTCTGGGGACATCTTGTGGGTTTGCAACTGCAGTTGAAGATTTGGGATGTGGCTAAAGACGGGGAGTTGGCCAGTTGGAGGAGCCACTGGCTTTTTTGACCTCGCTTTTTCTTTCTCTGTCTTATTTGCTCTTTATTAGTGTGGAATGTAACATTTTGTACTGTTTTTATTTCTGAAGTAAACAGTTTAAAGTATCAAGAGGATTCAGTCTGTTTTTCGTTTTGGTTTTTTTGTCGTCAGTGAAATGAAGGAGAAAGACGGAGAAGCTTAAGGCTTCATTAATTAGGAACCTATACTAGTCAAAAAACTCGCTGTACGTGGACCATGGCAACTTGGACCAGCCCAGCTAACAAGGAAAACAGCACGGACACTCGGGAAGAGGAGTAAATTGGATAACGAGCGTTGAGCAGGAGGCGGTTCATGGATTCTGGGAAAAGTGGACAGCTGCAGCTGAAGTACGTGAGTGAAAAAAGGCTCTTTGTGACTCGGTGGAACTAGACGTGCTGTTGACATTCATAAGCCATAGAAGTTTAGGGTTAGGTTAGGGTTAGGGGTTAGGGGTTAGGGTTAGGGTAACGAACAGTCAAAATGACTGAGAAAGCTGCAGAAGAGCTTCAGTCTAAGCTAACGCATGCACGCAGGTCCAAGCTAGCCCACGTGACAAGCTTGAAGAAGCAAATTGAACAGTTCATGGAAAGTGATGCCAACGTTGATGCTGTAAAAAATAAGCTTCCTGTGGATTTTAGTGGCTTGCAAGAAGAGTTTAAAAAGCTCAATTCTACTCTGCAGAAAATTATGGATGATGAAGAATACGTGAAAGAGGACTGTTTCAAACTGAACCATGATGCTATGGAGGACTTCTTTTGGCGCTAGGGTTAGATTAGGGGTTATGGATGAAAGACATTTTGGATCGAGCTGAGCAGGCTGAGGAGCGACACAAACGGATAACACCTGCAGACAGTAGATCTATGACATCTAGACGGTCAAACAAACACAAAAGTAGTTCCTCATCACAATGTGGAAGCTCAGTCTCATCATCTTCATCAGTGAGATTAGAGGCAGAATTAGAGCGGGCTGCTTTAAAGGCAAAGGCTGCTGCTTTACACAAAAAACTACAACTTGAAAAAGAAGAAGCAGAGTGGCATGCAGAGCAAAATTTCAGGAAGATTCAAATAGAGGCTGAAGAAAAGCAACGAGAAGCAGAGTTTGAAGCTCAGCAAAAGATTTTTGAAGCTGCTTTAAGAGCAAAGAAAGAAATGCATGCAA
Organism: Poeciliopsis prolifica; assembly: GCF_027474105.1. Lineage (NCBI taxonomy): Eukaryota > Metazoa > Chordata > Actinopteri > Cyprinodontiformes > Poeciliidae > Poeciliopsis > Poeciliopsis prolifica. The sequence continues at coordinate 724,083 of NW_026562424.1, forward strand.
TGCATTTCAATTTGACCGGTTACTCAGTACTAAGACTTTTTAGCAAATAGTTTTTCCTCTCATTTGAGTCATTTGTTGTTCAGATAGCAGTACTTGTACTCTAACTTGAGTGTGATGTTTGACTCTCTCCCCAGAGGAATGCTGATGCTAACCGCTAATGCTGCGGCGCTGAGCTGAGGGGCTTTTAATGGCTGCTGATTCCTCTGGAGAGGGGAGCCCAGGATTATAACCACAGATTGTTCTGCAGCTAATCACAGGGAAGTTCCGTCAGCGTCACTGAGAAACCAGGCTTTCCTTTTGTGTCTCATATGGAGAAAAATATGTGCCGTAATTTTCCCCAAGGGGCAGACAGAGCTCTGGGTTATTTATCAGATACCAGGCTGCAACTTTTTTCTTCCAGCTCTACTGCAGATCAGCACACAAATATAAAAACACAGAGAGAAATAATCAATCAGATCTGAAATTTCTCCCTGTTTCATGTTTTCAGGTTCATCCTGAATTGATCACTTCTGTTCAGCTGCAGGAATTAGAAATGAACTCGCTGCAACAAAAGGCTGGATTATTGTTTTTTGACTAAAGATATTTTTTATTCTGTATGTGAAAGGGAAAATTGCTTTCACAGTCTTTTTTTTTCTAATAACACAGACTAGACTTGGCCAGCGTTGTAGTTCAGACCAGCCAACCCGAGACCCAGACCGGCGCCCAGCGCTGGATGATTTCATAAAATACCATCCAGATGAGACGGAGACGGGATGGAGACAAGACGGGATGGAGACGAGACGGAGACGGGATGGAGACGAGACGGAGACGGGATGGAGACGAGACGGAGACGGGATGGAGACAAGACGGGACGGGACAGAGACGAGACGGAGACAAGATGGAGACGAGACGGGACAGAGACGAGACGGAGACCATCAAGAAGTGGTCTGACACCAAAACCGCTCTCCAGTTCTACAAAACTAGACTTTGTGTCAAACTTTGTGATATTTTAGCCATAAAGCCACAGTATTCAGGTTTAACATTAATTATCATTTTCATGAAATATTACATACAGAATGATCATTTTTCTTTAATCCCAGCCAAGGGGAAACTTTTCTTTCCAGAGACTTTTCTTGTGTTTAAAATGGTGTCGATATTTTCCTGGTTCGATGTGTTTGTGACGCAGCAGCAGCGGCTGACTGAGTGGAAACAACAGGAAGCTCCTTCAGCAGCGGATCCGTCCACATTTGGATCCGTCCACATTTGGATCCGTCCACATTTGGATCCGTCCACATTTGGATCCGTCCACATTATCTAAAACGTTCCTGAAACTGAAACAAAATGCAGAAAAGGTGAAAGTTTAGTGGAAAAACTGGAAACGTTGCGCTGTCTTTGCAGTAGAAAAACCGTCTGCTGCGTCTCGTCCTCTTTGTCCTCTTCTGAGGGGTCTGCTGGCATAATCAGCTGGACCTGGTTCTGGTCCAGGTTCTGGTCCAGATCTGGCTGAACACTTCTTCTCTTTCGTTTCCCAGATGATGATAGGTCAGAAGCGTCGGTTCCAACTGGCTCAGGACCCGATGTTTGTCCAGGGGAGACGAGTCTCTGGTCCATCGTGAACAGGCAGATGGACAGCTGGACCGGTTCTGGCTGAACCGGGTCTCAATCAGAACCAAAAGGGAGGTTTGTTCTGCACCACAGGATGATTAAAGTTGCACAATGAAATGTTAAAATTTAAGCTGGAAAATTTGAGACACAAGTTGCATAAACTTTAGATTAACTGAAGAGAAATGATACAAACATAACAAATTAAATAAATTGATCAAATCGTAACAGATTTTAAACAATCTGATCAAAGATTGGGAATCTGTCAAACTAACTTCTTCAGCAACATGTTTCTTCTTGTTTCAATTGTTTCGCTGTTAATTGTTTCCATCCAAAAGTTGGACGCATTAAAAACCCGATGAGGAAAAAGTCAGACGGCCAAGAAAGCAGCAGAAATCTGTCAGAATGTGGAAAATATTCCAGTCGGTAGAAAACTGATACAAACAAAGTTTTACTGCTGCAACGCAAATTAATGACGATGTCTGCAGCAAAATCCTGACGGTTGGTTCTGATCTGGTGACCAGCACCTTTAAAATCCATCCACAGACGGCGGCAGCCATCTTTACTGCCTAAACGGAGCCGCAGCCATCCAGTAAAGATGGCTGCGGCAGCCATCTTTACTGGAGCGCTGTGGCAGCCATCTTTACTGGAGCGCTGCGGCAGCCATCTTTACTGGAGCGCTGCGGCAGCCATCTTTACTGGAGCGCTGCGGCAGCCATCTTTACTGGAGCGCTGCGGCAGCCATCTTTACCGCCTAAACGGAGCGCTGCGGCAGCCATCTTTACTGGAGCGCTGCGGCAGCCATCTTTACTGGAGCGCTGCGGCAGCCATCTTTACCGCTTAAACGGAGCGCTGCGGCAGCCATCTTTACTGCCTAAACGGAGCGCTGTGGCAGCCATCTTTACTGCCTAAACGGAGCGCTGCGGCAGCCATCTTTACTGCCTAAACGGAGCGCTGCGGCAGCCATCTTTACTGGAGCGCTGCGGCAGCCATCTTTACTGGAGCACTGCGGCAGCCATCTTTACCGCCTAAACGGAACGCTGCGGCAGCCATCTTTACTGGAGCGCTGCGGCAGCCATCTTTACCGCCTAAACGGAGCGCTGCGGCAGCCATCTTTACTGGAGCGCTGCGGCAGCCATCTTTACTGGAGCGCTGCGGCAGCCATCTTTACCGCTTAAACGGAGCGCTGCGGCAGCCATCTTTACTGGAGCGCTGCGGCAGCCATCTTTACCGCCTAAACGGAGCGCTGCGGCAGCCATCTTTACTGGAGCGCTGCGGCAGCCATCTTTACTGCCTAAACGGAGCGCTGCGGCAGCCATCTTTACTGGAGCGCTGCGGCAGCCATCTTTACTGCCTAAACGGAGCGCTGCAGCAGCCATCTTTACTGGAGCGCTGCGGCAGCCATCTTTACTGGAGCGCTGCGGCAGCCATCTTTACCGCCTAAATGGAGCGCTGCGGCTTCGTTCTCAGTTTGGGTTTGGGTCGGAACCATTCATACAGATGTCTGACTGCAGTCAGGTTTCATTTGCAACTGGAATAACGACAATAAAAAAATCTCTTATTGAGTCTCAGTAAATAAATTACTGATTGTTTCAGTAATTTAGTTCTTGTCTTATTTTGAAAACCCGTCTTTCCTGTCTGCTTGCTTCCTGTTGCTTCTTTGTTCTCCTGTCGGCTGTTTGGTTTGAATCAGGCCTTTAATTCGTCACATGATGAATTAAAATGAGCTCAATATTTTCCATTTGCATTATTTATTGTTTTTCTCTTCCTGCTAAAAACTGGATGCTAAAAGTTTTTATTCTGCAGTTTTGATTTCAACTATCAGAAACTCCATAATTCATTTTATTTGTTGTTTGTTTTGTTTATTTTTGATATTTCAAATGTCTTGAAGTTTTAAATTTTAATTGGAATTTGAAGTTTTACCAAAATGGTGTCAAAGCGATACGATCATTTCTCACCATAACTTCTGGGGTGAATCCAGCGGCTTCGGTCACGGTTCCAGGTCTGATTCGGGTCAACTGCTCGTTCTCTCGGTTCTGTTTCTGTATCGGGTTCTGATCCTCATCACTTCATAAATCTTCTGCTGCCAGCTGCAGATTTCTAAATGAGACAGAAGGAGGAACATCAGAAATAACCATCTAGTTTGACTCGTTTTTATGTATAGTGATACATTTCTTATCATAGTAAGTTTGATTTATTGTTACCATCAATCATTCCAGTTGATGGTGAGGAAAAGCTAAAAACTGTTATTGGTAGTTTTATTATTTGCCCAATGAAACTATCAATACATATGAATAAATTTGGAAATAAAAACTGCAGTGATATGAATCGCACCTCTTACTGTGACTGATGTCCTACAGAAGCATTTCACAAACAGGAATGTTTTAAAGTGTTTGTGGGACTATAATTGCTGTGACACAGAGTTTCCAAAAATGATAAATAATAAATAGTTCTTATCATTATTGCTATAACAGAGCCCCATAACATCATGACGAAGCTTTCAGCCGTTCTCTTATGTATTTTATCCGTTTGTTCATTCATGCCTTGTGTTTCCATGTCCTCCATCTTCTCTCCTCTGTTTTCCGTCTCTTACGTTTCCCCGTGGAGATCCGGGTGGCTTCGTCCTCCAGAGGCTAATTTGACTGTTCTACCTGCCAGTTTTGGTGTGTGTGTGTGTGTGTGTGTGTGTGGGGGGGGGGGGGGGGGGGGGTGTGCGTGTGTGTGCGTGTGTGTGTGTGTGGTGTGTGTGGTGTGTGTGTGTGTGTGTGTGTGTGTGTGTTGTGTGTGGTGTGTGTGGGGGGTGTGTGTGTGTGTGTGTGTGTGTGCGTGCGTGTGTGTGTGTGTGTGTGTGTGGGTGTGTGTGGGTGTGTGTGTGTGTGTGTGTGTGTGTGTGTGTGTGTGTGGGGTGTGTGTGTGTGTGTGTGCGTGTGTGTGTGTGTGTGTGTGTGTGAAGCTGCTCTCCCCTGCCAGCCTCCTGTTGTATAACACTAGTTTCACTGCTGAACACAAACAGCATCAGTGCAAACCGACGGCTCTGACGGCCGTTGCTGTCACTCTGCGGCTGCAGCCATCAGGCGGGTGTGAAGAACCCTTCAGCATGCGTCGCGCAGCGGCGCTTCTGTAATCAGTGCAGCGTTGAGCTGAGAACGGCTCTGCTCTTCCAGAGGCAGACAGGTGTGGAGCAGCGATTGGTTCCAGGCAGAAAGCTCATCAGGCTTCCTGAAGAGGCCCACACACACACACACACACACACACACACACACACACACACACACACACACACACACACACATGAAATGAATTAAAACAAAAGGCAAATGGAGAGTTAAATACGGAGGCTGCAATGCATATGCATAACGTAACACACACACACACACACACACACATGCTCCAAGGGGATGAGCATGAGAGTACACTGTGTTCTTGACGCGTTAAGTACAGCCACACACACACACGCTCAGACACACCTGTCAGAGGCTGGCGCTGTCTCTCTGGACCCAATCAGTTTAATTAACCCCCGGTGGCCCAGGCGGGTGGGGTGTGCTCCGCCTCTCCTCCATCAGCACCATGCTAATATAAAGGGTTAATGCGCAGAATTGGAGACCTCACACGTTTCTGACCGGGTAATTTATTTCTGCTGCTTTAGCCTTTAGCTAGCACACATCTGCTTTCAGACGCGTTTTTGTCTTTCCCATTTTGATGAGTGGCTCAGAGAAAGTTCTGAAAACTGAAGCAAACAGGAAGTCATGGAAGACTGTTAAACTTTAAACTCCCAGTTACATTTTGAATATTTTATTTCATCTCTGCATGTTTTACTAAGGCTGCGTTCCCACCAACCCAGTTCATTTGCTTTAATCCGGCTCCAGTCCGTTTGTCTATATAATCCGGTTCCGTTGGTGAGATGTGAACGCTAATCGACCTTTGACCTCTGGTCCTCCAGACCTTGGTCTGGGTTCAGTTGAGGTGAACTCTGGTTCAGTTTGAATGTGAACGCAAAACGAACCGCAGACCGCTCCAGAAGTAGGAAGTAGACTACAGGGCAGGGCATTCTGGGTAAATACAACCAAAGCCTTCAGTGGTTGTTGGTGCAGCGCCCCCACAGGCCAGGAGGGGAACAGGTTGGTTTGACAGGGAACCACAGCAGCTGGAGGTGGAGCAGATGTTCTGGTTCCACATGCTGGGAAACAGCCGATGCGTCTGCTGGTGACTCTCTGGCCGCCATGTTTCCTTCTCCTCTTCATCAGGACGCTGCAGGGAGTTTGTTGTTGTGCCGCTCTGATCCGCTCCGGCAGCAGCTTTGATCCTGCATGCATTATTAACGCGCTGATTGTTGGTGAAGCTGCGGCGCTGCAGATCGGGTGTCGGTCGGTAATGGCTCTGACAGAACCGGCAGTTCTGATGGACGGGCCTGGATGAGGTCACGGCTGTTGGAGAGGCGACAGAGCGCTGCTGTTCTCACGCACAGGAAAATCACAAAGTGTTGTAATTTATTCTAATTTAGCTGAAATGTTTCTGATGGTTTTACTGGCTGGTTTTAGAATCAGAGTAAAATCAAAACGCAGTTAATGAACCATCTGAACCAGCCTGGAAACGTGTTTTATTGTGTTCTTTGACTAGACCTTTCCTATGTCTTGGTGGGTTTCCTCCATTCCAGATGGACTTTCTGCAGAATTCATGACTCCTTGAAACAGCCCAGAGCATCATTCTGCCACCGCCATGTTTGACTGTCAGGTCTTACTCTCATCAGTCTGCAGAATATTTTCTCAGAATCATCAGGAATCTGTTTTTTCCTTGTCTGAACTTGTACGTCTGGATTTGATTTAGTGGATCCAGAGGAAAATCTTTCTCTGGTTTTTGTTGGTCTGTTGCATTGAATTCCCTTCAAAGGGTGAAAAGGTCATCCTTTGTGATGATTTTATTTTATTTTGTAAAAATCTGGAAGTGAGTAAAAGTTGAACCAGGAGTTTCTGGAAGACGAGTCGAAGGCGACTGGACTGGTTTTCTGGTTCAAGTCGCCTTGGGTCGTTTTCCACTCTGTGTGTGTGTGGGTGTATGTGTGTGGGTGTATGTGTGTGTGGGTGTATGTGTGTGGGTGTGTGTGTGTGTGGGTGTATGTGTGTGTGTGTGGGTGTATGTGTGTGTGTGGGTGTATGTGTGTGTGGGTGTATGTGTGTGTGGGTGTATGTGTGTGTGTTGGTGTGTGTGTGTGGGTGTATGTGTGTGTGTTGGTGTATGTGTGTGTGGGTGTATGTGTGTGTGTGTGTGTATGTGTGTGTGTTGGTGTGTGTGTGTGTGTTGGTGTATGTGTGTGTGGGTGTATGTGTGTGTGTTGGTGTGTGTGTGTGTGTTGGTGTATGTGTGTGTGGGTGTATGTGTGTGTGTAGGTGTATGTGTGTGTGGGTGTATGTGTGTGTGTGGGTGTATGTGTGTGTAGGTGTATGTGTGTGTGTTGGTGTATGTGTGTGTGGGTGTATGTGTGTGTGGGTGTGTGTGTGTGTGGGTGTATGTGTGTGTGTGGGTGTATGTGTGTGTGTTGGTGTGTGTGTGTGTGTGTTGGTGTATGTGTGTGTGGGTGTATGTGTGTGTGTTGGTGTGTGTGTGTGTTGGTGTATGTGTGTGTGGGTGTATGTGTGTGTGTTGGTGTATGTGTGTGTGGGTGTATGTGTGTGTGTGGGTGTATGTGTGTTGGTGTATGTGTGTGTGTTGGTGTATGTGTGTGTGGGTGTATGTGTGTGTGGGTGTGTGTGTGTGTGTGGGTGTATGTGTGTGTTTGTGTATGTGTGTGTGTTGGTGTATGTGTGTGTGTTGGTGTGGGTGTATGTGTGTGTGTGGGTGTATGTGTGTGTGTGGGTGTATGTGTGTGTGTGGGTGTATGTGTGTGTGTTGGTGTGGGTGTGTGTGTGTGTGTTGGTGTATGTGTGTGTGTGGGTGTATGTGTGTGGGTGTATGTGTGTGTGGGTGTATGTGTGTGTGGGTGTATGTGTGTGGGTGTATGTGTGTGTCTTGGCATCCAGGATCTGGTCAGTAAAAGACATTCTTACTCTGTAGATTCGGTCTCTGTGGCGGCAGCAGAGCTTGATTGTCTCGCAGCCAGACAGGAGGAGGGCAAGCAGCTGCCACACACACAGCCGGAACAGTTCAGCGTAAATAAAACAAGATTTCTTAATCATGTGTTGACCAACATCTGTTAAAATCCTCCTAAAAATTCCCTGCTTCAGGTTTTCCTGTTGTATTAACATCTTCCTGCAGAAACTTTAGAAACGTTTTTTGTCCCAAGTCTTTCAGACAAATGAACATGCAGTAGAAATGGTTGCTTCTGTTATTCAAACCTATTAAAAGTTTTTACATTACAAGCAGACATTTCAATGTTTTACTGGGATTTTTGAGACAGAACAGCAGTAAGTAATAAATCCCTGCAAAGCACAGCTCAGTAAAATCCAGTGCAACCAGTTTTAGAAGAACCAGAGTCAGACTGCAAACAGAAAATCCTGAGCTGGAACCGTTGTCTTCTGTTTCTGTTGCGCATATAAAGCTAACAGAAAACAACGACTGCTAATAACAGTGAATTCATTTCTGCTTCTGTACGTATTTTAACATTTTTAAAATAATTATTTTCACCTGTAAATCTGATGCTAAAGCTACATTGCTAACAGTAGCAATCCAAGCGCCTTCTCTGTTTTCACTAAGGTTAGCTTTAATAAAGAGTGCTAACAACAGTTAGCATAGCAGAGAAGCTATGCTAGCCAAAAATAGCATCTGAATGCTAACATGTAGCAGCTAACGCTAATGTTAGCGTTCAGATTTCTAAAGAAACTCCATGAACGATGAGAGAAAGATGAACTCATCTCTGACGTTCAGATCTGATGATATTTATTCAATAACTTGGCAGCACAAATGGTTTTTCATTGATCGTGTTGCTGATTTTGTTGATTAAATTGACAGAGCCTGTCAGTTAGTCCCTGCATTTAAACTGTATTAATAATTGAATTGAATCCCACCTCTAGTGAAATATAAAACTGCACATCCCTGCATAATTAAGATCCTTTGTTTGTTGTGCCGTCACATAAAACCTTAATAAATCACATGAACATTTTGGTGGTAATTAGTCAAGATGTAAGAAGCAGTTTAATAATTTTGCTGGAGCGACATAAACCTGAAGAAGGAACGTCTTTGGCCTCTAAACCCTGTGGGACGTTTCCATAACGTTCACACCTGCATCTGTCCTTACAGATGCCTGAATAAATTAAATTAGCACATCAAACCGAAGCTGAGATCTTTTCTGTTTGGACTTGTGGAAATGAGACCCAGTGAAGCTGAGTGAAAGTAATGATTCTGTTCTGAAACCAAGTGGACCGATCCACATGCTAATAATTGATAATCTCCTAATAAAAGCCCTTCCTCCTCGTCTTCATGCACCTCCGCAGCTTTTATTCTAATTCAGCGTCCATGTTTCCTTTCAGCCTCCAGCAGGCCCTCTAAATGGAGCCTCCATTAGCATTTCATCCATAATCAGCAGCCTGAGGAAACCTGTTGAGATGCATTTCCTGCCGAAGCCCCTCCTGTTAAACCAGAGCCATTAATGGACGGTCAGCGCTCCGCGTTCTGTCCTCGCTTATCAATATGTGATGAAGCTCTGGAAACCAGAGAGGGAGCAGCCCAGGAGCACAACAAACATAGAAATGTTTCCTGAAACGCACAAAGTATTTTTATGTTCAGTTACAGGAAACACCAGAATCATGCAGATGTCTCCTGTTCTCTTGTGTTTCCTGAATGTCGTTTATCGGGATAGGATTTTTATCATGATGAGAATTTTGAATTATTCATTTTCTCCACAATTTTTCACTGAGATAATCAAATAAATATCAGTAAATTTGAAAATCATATTGAAGTCAAACACTGTGTGCAGTTAATGAGACAAATCATATTAATTTAACTGACTGGTGCCCTAAGGAAACGCTTCACATTTTATAACGTCTTTGTGGAGCTTTGATTACAGTCACAGCCAAATCTAAATTTATCTAGTGAATTAATTGTTCTTATGGTCAGTTTTATTGTTGTCATGAATAATTGTGCTAAACCTTTGAAGTTCATATCGCCCAGCTCTACTTCCTGCAGTATTTTGACTCGTTGGTTGTGATTGGCTCCTTTTTATCCAAGCTGAACTCTGATTGGAGGAAAACGATCCGTCTGTCTGCTGTCAGGATTCATGAGCTGCACAGATTCCTGCCACCATTTATGTATGAAAGACATGAAATTTCACTTCTTTTTGGCCCTTTTGGTGCTCCATACATGCGGAGCAGGAATGTCACAGCAGAGCAAATTCAGCAATCAGCTGATAGACATAAACACTGAACAACACAAATTATTAAGGATTCACCATAATTGGTGGTTTTCTCATATCTGGAAATGAAACAGTCAAGTTTTCTGTTTTTAATCAAAGATATAAAATGTTGAACTTAAAAATTAACTCAACATTTGTCATATATGAACAGAAATGCTAAATGAAGATCTAAGATGTTTTATTAATATGAAAAAAACAAGATGTCTGGAATTGATCAAAGATTTAATATGAAAAGGTTTAAAATATTCACACCACTTGAGCCTCCTTCCTGCTGACCGTCCAGGTTTCAGCGGCTCTTATCTGAGCGGTTCTGGATCCTCTGGGTTATAAAACATGTTTTTTCTTTTTGCAGCTACAAAAGGATGTAATTTGTGGGTCTCGTCTTTCTGCTTCACCCCGAACCGAATCGCTCAGGCCGTCTTGTTTATGCCTGGCTCTAATCAGAAGTGGTGCAGAGCGCTGGCAAGGCAATAAAACATCAGCAAACAGTCGGCGTGAAGCCGAGCCGCCCAGAGGAGGCAATAAAGCAGAATAATCCGGGTCAGCTGCAGACAGCTGCTCAGGAGGTCCGCATGCTGCGCCGCCCGCCCACCAGCTCAATGGAGCCGCGGGGCCCTGGCTCCACTGAGATAGCGTTATCTGGGCCCATCACAGCCAACACACACTCAGCGGGCGACACACACACTCAGCGGGCGACACACACACTCAGCGGGCGACACACACACTCAGCAGGCGACACACACACTCAGCGGGCGACACACACACTCAGCGGGCGACACACACACTCAGCGGGCGACACACACACTCAGCGGGCGACACACACACTCAGCGGGCGACACACACACACCAGGCGGACAAAGCCACCTGTGGATGGATACAAACATGGAGGCTGGGGAGGAAGTCCACCCCCACAGAGCAGCAGCTGCATCTTCATCCCCACAGCATCACCTTCATCACTTCAGGTGACTGCAGATGCAGAACCCGGCTTCGTCCTGCAGCTTCAGGGAATCTGAGTTATTTGGGCCGGCGCCGCTGGGCGCCGCGGGCCAGAGGGACGCGGATAAGCCGTATCGACGCCCTGCTTCCTTCCTCCAGTTTAATTAAAAGCAGATTTGGGATGGAAAAGCACATTTTCTATACAAGACGAGGAAACAAAGTCCTGCGAAAGGTCGAGCTGCAGCGACGCCCGGGTCCGGTTTCTCAGTCTGGACGGACACTGCTGCGCAGCTGGCTGAAAACTGGAACACCTCTTTGGTTTCAGGTCATCATCAATGTCACACTCCAATCACACCTCACTGGGTTTTGCTGCGATTTGGTGCTTCGTAGTTATGATGCTGAAAAGTGTGGCATGCATTTTGTTTCCGCCCCATTTACTTTGGAACGCTAGAACAAAATCCAAACCAAGATACTGCAGTTCTCAGTGTGTCGCAGGCAGCCATATTGGATTTTAATGCCGGGGCGAAGCTCTCCGGATTAACGTTCATCTGGTCGCCATCAGAACTCGCCGTCTGAAGAGCCTGATGTTCTGGGATTGGCCGGGTCAGGAAGGCGTCTCTGCTGGCGTCTGACTGAGATCAGCTGCAGAACGCCGGAAAACTCCAGAATAGAAATTTTAGAAAATTTGAAGGGAAATAAGTTCTAAAAGCTCTTAAAACTTTTGTTTTTACTGTTTCAAACTCTCAAATGTTTTTGAGCTGCTTTCTTGGCAAAGATCCTTCTGTAGAAGATTTGTGTCCTGATTAGTTAAAGCTGGTTTATGGCTGAAGTATTTTAATCTCGCTGTTCATACAGTTTACTGCTGAAACATCCGCGGCAGATACAGCAGGGAGTGAAATGAGCTGAGAAAACATAAAACTTTCAATAAAAAAGTTTCTGTTGCAGTCAGTATTTGATTACAGGCCTTTTTCCTGTTACCCCTTCTGGTTTAAACAAGCAGGCGAGTCCAAACTTGTCTGTTCTGATTAATGATAAACCCTGATAGGCTGTTTATCTCCACATAATGACACACAGGCCTCCAAGTCAAACAGTGAGCCTGGCCACCAAGCTCTGCTGCTACGAAGCTGAAGCATGTTGTATTGACACCATTTATTGCATTAAGGCATGATTGCATTCCCAAACCGCTTAAAAAAGTACAAATGAACACAGAATTGAACAATAATAATCAAACTTATTACAATGAGAGTCTGGCTTGTTAATGACAAACTTCTTCCCTAAAACGTTTCTCTCCATGTCTGATCAAATCTGTGAAAACAAATAGAAATAAAAGAAAGTTAAAAAAATCATCAGCCAATCAAATCTAAATCATTTTTTGATTAATCAATAAAAAATAACAGCAAACTGCATAATTCTTCAACAAATTTGGCGCAAAATCATCAACAAATATCAATTTTTACATAGAATCATAAACACAGCGTGGATGAAAGCTAACTACAAGGAGCCAGTTTGAGTTATTGCAGTGTAATGTGCTTCCTTCTTATGAGAATCAGTAAAACAATTCAACACAATGAACTAAAACAAAACCCAACTGCTGCTGCCTATTAAAAGTGCATAATGTTAGATTTCATAAACTTCTGGTTTTATCAGACAGATGGCGGCTCATCCTGCCCACCTGGTAGATATTAAATCAGCTGTTCTAATGCTGTGAAGGACTGATTTCTAAACTCTTCTTATTGAAGCTGAAGTTTATGCATCTCCATTTATGTTCATCTTTAGTCATAAAACATAAACAGTTAGTATAAAACGTTAATGCTAATGTAGCACAATAACATCCTGTCTGCGGTGTCAGTTTCTCTCTGAAGAGTCCAGTGATGGAGGATGGTTGTGCTTCAGTCCTGTTAATATGACAACTCCAATCAGCTCCCTAATATTCCTGCTCCAGACCTCCCAGGATATTCCATGGATCTCCATTTCACTGACATGTCCTCCTTAAACCAGTGAGAAAGAATCAAAATTTGCTCCAAAAGTCTTTATAACACACATTATACTCCATCATGTGTTAGAGAAGAAATGGCGTTGTGGTGCACCAGCACAGGTAGGAGGAGGAACACTGGTCATCTCAACTTTCTGCTGGGTTCACAAGGATGGTGCTTCAACACTTCAACTTCATTCATTGCCAGCTTTTGGACCCCAGTCAAATGTCTAGCATGACATTGACCCTCCCCTAGAGGACCATGGCTTAAGTAGGACAGTATGCTGGCCACTTCAGCCCTTTGCCATGTTTAACTTTGGTCCTTTGATGCTTTAGTGATTATGAAAAGTAGCCGATTACTACTGAAGATATCGCACCAACCGTTGGTCAGTTTCAACCCAGCAGGGAAGGTTTTGTATATCTTAAGAGTCTATGTTACTGTGGGACCCTCCTGCGCCATAAGATCCTACTGTACCGTAAGATCCTACTGCACCATAAGATCCTCATGTACCGTAAGATCCTACTGTACCGTAAGATCCTACTGCACTGTAAGATCCTACTGTACCATAAGATCCTACTGTACCGTAAGATCCTACTGTACCGTAAGATCCTACTGTACTGTGGGACCCTCCTGCACCATAAGATCCTACTGCACCATAAGATCCTCATGTACCGTAAGATCCTACTGTACTGTAAGATCCTACTGTACTGTAAGATCCTACTGTACCGTAAGATCCTACTGTACCATAAGATCCTACTGTACCGTAAGATCCTACTGTACCGTAAGATCCTACTGTACTGTGGGACCCTCCTGCACCATAAGATCCTACTGCACCATAAGATCCTCATGTACCGTAAGATCCTACTGTACCATAAGATCCTACTGTACCGTAAGATCCTACTGTACCGTAAGATCCTACTGTACCATAAGATCCTACTGTACCGTAAGATCCTACTGTACCGTAAGATCCTACTGTACTGTGGGACCCTCCTGCACCATAAGATCCTACCTACTGCACATAAGATCCTCATGTACCGTAAGATCCTACTGCACTGTGAGATCCTCATGTACCGTAAGATCCTACTGTACCATAAGATCCTACTGTACCGTAAGATCCTACTGTACTGTGGGACCCTCCTGCACCATAAGATCCTACTGCACCATAAGATCCTCATGTACCGTAAGATCCTACTGTACTGTAAGATCCTACTGTACTGTAAGATCCTACTGCACTGTGAGATCCTACTGTACCGTAAGATCCTACTGCACTGTGAGATCCTACTGTACTGTAAGATCCTACTTCACCATAAGATCCTCATGTACCATAAGATCCTACTGCACCATAAGATCCTCATGTACCGTAAGATCCTACTGTACTGTAAGATCCTACTGTACTGTAAGATCCTACTGTACCGTAAGATCCTCATGTACCGTAAGATCCTACTGTACCGTAAGATCCTACTGTACCGTAAGATCCTACTGTACCGTAAGATCCTACTGTACTGTAAGATCCTACTGCACTGTAAGATCCTACTTCACCATAAGATCCTCATGTACCGTAAGATCCTACTGTACCATAAGATCCTACTGTACCGTAACATCCTACTTCACCATAAGATCCTCATGTACTGTAAGATCCTACTGCAGGGGTGGGCACTCCTGGTCCTCGAGGGCTGCTGTCCTGCAACTCTTGGACGTCTCCCTGGTCCAACACACCTGAATCAAATCGCTGAATCATCTCCTAAATGCATTCAATTCTCCAGAGTCCTGCTAGTGACCTCATTATTTGACTCAGGTGTGTTGAAGTAGAGATGCATCTAAAAGTTGCAGGACACTGGCCCTCGAGGTTCTTATGGTGCAGTAGGACAGGAGTGCCCACCCCTGTCACCCTAAGATCCTTATACAGTTTATGAATGATGTACTTTCCAGTCTTGTGCAGAAAGGTCTGACAGAGTGTGCTTCCAGTTGATGACTCCCACATGATAGCAAACAGAACTCTTAAGAAACTATTTAGACAGTTTATCAGCAAAATAAAGTTAATATAGGAATTAGTTATACTTTAAAAACCAAACATCCCTGGTGGATACTCCCTGACAGACGGTTGGTGCAAGAACATGAAATGGCAAAAGGGCAAAGTGGTCAACATGCCTTCAGACCCATCTTTAAAAAGATAGACTTGTGAACCTCTGCGCAATAAGATTGAACTATTCTATAACTATCTGTCTGTATTATTCATTAAAACCGATAACTACGAAGAAAAATACACTAATATGCATTGGTTAAGTAAATGGAAACCAAATGAATTGCTTACAGATATGAAATGAAAGCAGATTGGAGCAAAATGACACAAAGAAACCCGGCTGCAGAAAATCACTTATTGAAGGCTAGAAGAAGATGAACATCAGCATAATGAGTTTACTCCCCAACTTCTGATCTGATGAATCTGACACCTGACCCAAAGAACCCGGTTCCAGAGACATGAAGGCCTGCTGAGTCAGCTCGGTGTTGATAATGGCTCATCACTGAGAATGAATAATTCAGCGGTTGCTGGATCGGATTAGAGGAGAGCAGATGAGTAGCTGGTTTACGTTTCATTGAGCCGACCCAGCGGTTGGACTCTTCTCCATGACTGGATGGAGACCTGAGTTCACATGTAACTCTCCACTCGCTCCCACTGCTGCATCTCAGTGAAGAAGCCCTCGTAAAGGCCAAAGCCCGGATCCAGGGTCAGGGGAATGACCTGCGGCTCCTCTTTAATCTCCTCCCACGGCTGTAGCGCGGCGTCCGCCGGCGGCTCACCGAACAGCGCGGCCGACCCGTCCAGATGTTGCAGTTGGTGTTGCCCCTGCAGCATCTGGTCCTGCTCCAGCTGCGGCCTCTGCAGCGGCTGCGTCACGCCGATGGTGCTGTCCATGGTGCCGTCGCTCAGGTCCAGGTAGCTGCAGGACGGGTAGTGGGTCACATCCGCGCCGCCACACCACCGTCCCAGGCCTGCCGCGTGCTGCCGGCTGTTCATGGACGCCTCCACTTCGCAGCCCAGCGAGCTCAGCGCCGTGTTCAGGTCCAAGTCCTCGAAGGTGCTGCAGCCGCCACCGAGAACGTCATCGAAAACGGACCCCAGGTCAAAGTCCCCCTTCAGGATGTCTGCTTTGTTGGCCTCCATGGCGAGAAGCGGGGACTCTGTGGAGCGCATCAGATTGCTGTGGTCGGTGGAGGACAGCTGCTTCCGCTTGGCGCCCGCCTGGTGAGGACAGCTGCTGGGGAAACCCTCCGCCAGCTTGCTCTGCCTTGCTGCAGCGCCGGCGCCATAGTAGTTGGCAGAAATCCTCCTGCGCTTGAAGATGCCGTTGACGAACATGTCGGCGTACTGAGGGTCGATCTGCCAGAAGCCCCCCTTCCCAGGCTCATCTTTCTGCCTCGGGACTTTCTTGAAACACTTGTTGAGGGACAAGTTGTGACGGATCGAGTTCTGCACCATGAAGAACAAAAAACACATTTAACACAAGGAAAGGCAGCCATGCAGGAACTAAAGCTGTCCACCTGTCAGCAGGCAGCAGCGTGGGCAGAGGGGGGGGAGCGGGGGGGGGGGAGGGGGGTGTTGTTGTTTACAGAGAAGCTAATGTTGCTAATGAGGCTTTCTAGTAACAGGCAGCTGAGAGCGTTTCAGACCTGATCAGCTGCTTCACTGCCAGCTCTCTGAGGAGCCCTCATTAACACACACACAGAGACGCACACACACACACAGAGACACACACACACACACAGAGACACACACACACAGAGACACACACACACACACAGAGACGCACACACACACAGAGACGCACACACACACAGAGACGCACACACACACACAGAGACGCACACACACACACAGAGACACACACACACACACACACAGAGACGCACGCACACACACACACAGAGACGCACACACACACACAGAGACGCACACACACACAGAGACGCACACACACACACACACAGAGACGCACACACACACACAGAGACGCACACACACACACACAGAGACGCACACACACACAGAGACGCACACACACACACACACAGAGACGCACACACACACACACAGAGAGAGACGCACACACACACACAGAGACGCACACACACACACAGAGACGCACACACACACACACACAGAGACGCACACACACACACACACAGAGAGACGCACACACACACACAGAGACGCACACACACACACACACAGAGACGCACACACACACAGAGACGCACACACACACACACAGAGACGCACACACACACACAGAGACGCACACACACACACAAGGAGACGCACACACACACACACACAGAGACGCACACACACACAGAGACGCACACACACACACACACAGAGACGCACACACACACACAGAGACGCACACACACACACAGAGACGCACACACACACACAGAGACGCACACACACACACACACACACACACACAGACACACACACTGATGAACATTCGCCTCGAACAGAAAAAACATGCAGAGCATCGAAGGTTCTCCACATTTCCTCACATCCAGGCGACTCGGATCAGGGCAGCGTTGGGTTTTTGTTTCAACACAAGGAAGTCTGATAGTTTGTGTGTTTTGTTTTCTGCCTCCTTCCTTCAGCTGGAAGAGTTTTTCACTTGGATTCTGGTCTGAACTTTGAATAGGCCATTCTAATGTAAGCAGTAAATATGATGACTCAGCTAATTCTTGTTTGCATTCTTGAAGAGTTCTCTTAATCTTTCAAGACACCGTTCTTTTATATTATTGAAAAGCCACCATTTTGAAAAATAAAGTAGTTAGTTTATACTTTATTTAATTGACCAATGTCTTATCTGGCAGTTCTCCATTTCTGGGCCTAAAATTGTTGCTTTGAAGATTAATTTTGAGACATAATCTGTTTTATTTTTTCTTTTATTTGTAAAAAGTTTTCTAGTTCCAGTTAAACCTTCTTTGGAAATTAAAGTTAATCAATTTTTGTGACCTTGCATTATTCTGCCTTTATCGTTACTTTAGTAGAAAATGATCTCAAAATGACAATATTATCGTTTATCGTGATAATTTATGATCCGATAACATTTGTTATCAGGTCCCTTCCATCCCATAGATCTGATATAATCCATACCATAATATCTCTGGCTGTCCTCTGGTTTGTCCTGATTTATCTCCACCCATCGTCCCACAGCATGATGCTACCACCACCATGTTTCACTGTTAGAAACTCTTTGATTTTTGCTCCATTCTTGAAAATCTCAGATTTGTATTTTTAGTTATAAACCAAGAACTGAAAATCAAATCATGATTTTCCATAAACCTGCTTTGAGCCGGTCTGTGTTGAACCAGTAAGACCAGTAAGGGTCTCTCTGCTCTGCGTGATGGTGACACTGGAGCGCCGCGCCACTCAGCATTGTCAGACTCATAAATTATGGACGGACCGGGCCGGACCGGGCCGGGCTCGGTTACCTGCCAGCTGGGCTCAGCGTGTCGGTAGTAGCAGAAGTTGTCTGTGATCCAGCTGTAGATGGTGGACAGCGTGACTTTGGGCAGCTTGCTGGCCTGCATGGCCATGCAGATGAGAGACGCGTAGGAGTAGGGCGGCTTGACCTTCGGGTTGCTCCGGTAGTCCACCTCCACCGGCGGGCCCGCCTGGACCGGGAAGCCCGGTGCGGGGAGCGGGGAGAACCGCGGCGGCGCGGCGGAGGTCTGGCTGCCGGAGGCGGCGGGGCTGCCCGGGTACCGCGGCATCCCGGCGGCCGCCGCCGTGTCCCCGGCCGGCGGGCTGGACGGAGAGTCGGTCCCGGTTCTGGGGAAGCCGAACCGCCTGAGGAGCAGATGGTGCTGGGAGGACGGGCACTCCGGACCGGTACCGGCCAGCAACTCCGGGTCGGCGCTCAGGATGGAGAAGTTCTGCAGCCAGTGGAGGCTGGTGAGGCTGTCATCCAGGGGGGCAGAACCGGAACCGGCGGCCGGGTCCAGCCATCTCTCCCTGAACCTGTTGGCGGTGTCTGGACTCGATAGGACGGGCATCCTGCTGTCTGGGGCAGCGGCGGGATTTTAGCGCATTTAAAGTTCGGTTCGCCGCTAAAAAATGTGAAAAATAAACAAGAAAAACTGAAAAGTTCACGAATAAAAAGAATCACATCAAACAGTTCAGCAAACAGACCGGATCCCCGCCAGAAAGAGCCGAAACTGGAGAACCTCCCGGTACCGGAATGGAGAAGATGCTGCGAGGCACCTGTTGCTGCTGCGCATCTCCTCCTCTCTCTCTCTCTGCTTCTCTCTCTCTCTCTGTTTCTCTCTCTCTCTCTGCTTCTCTCTCTCTCTCTGCTTCTCTCTCTCTCTTTGTTTCTCTCTCTCTCTCTGTTTCTCTCTCTCTCTCTGTTTCTCTCTCTCTCTGTTTCTCTCTCTCTCTCTGTTTCTCTCTCTCTCTCTGCTTCTCTCTCTCTCTCTGCTTCTCTCTCTCTCTCTGCTTCTCTCTCTCTCTCTGTTTCTCTCTCTCTCTCTGTTTCTCTCTCTCTCTTTCTCTCTCTCTCTGTTTCTTTCTCTCTCTGTTTCTCTCTCTCTCTCTCTGTTTCTCTTTCTCTCTCTCTCTCTTTCTCTCTCTCTCTGTTTCTTTCTCTCTCTGTTTCTCTCTTTCTCTTTCTCTCTCTCTCTGTTTCTCTCTCTCTCTCTGTTTCTCTCTCTCTCTTTCTCTTTCTCTCTCTCTCTGCTTCTCTCTCTCTGTTTCTCTCTCTCTCTCTGCTTCTCTCTCTCTCTCTGTTTCTCTCTCTCTCTGTTTCTCTCTCTCTCTCTGTTTCTCTCTCTCTCTCTGTTTCTCTCTCTTTCTCTTTCTCTCTCTCTCTGTTTCTTTCTCTCTCTGTTTCTCTTTCTCTCTCTTTCTCTCTCTGTTTCTCTTTCTCTCTCTCTCTCTCTTTCTCTCTCTCTCTGTTTCTTTCTCTCTCTGTTTCTCTCTCTCTCTTTCTCTTTCTCTCTCTCTCTGCTTCTCTCTCTCTCTCTGCTTCTCTCTCTCTCTCTGCTTCTCTTTCTCTCTGTTTCTCTCTCTCTCTGTTTCTCTCTCTCTCTCTGTTTCTCTCTCTCTCTCTGTTTCTCTCTCTCTCTCTGTTTCTCTCTCTCTCTGTTTCTCTCTCTCTCTGCTTCTCTCTCTCTCTGGGAGGGCGAGCAGCAGCAGCAGGTTCTGTGCAGCACCACTATCCGGTCCGTTCTCGTCGAACCGAACCAGCCTCCCAGTGTCTGGTGTTAATATGTTGCAGCTCTTTCTCCCTGACTGATGTTGAACTGGAGGAGCTTCTGGCCTGAAACGAGCTGAACTTTGACCTCTAGCGCGCTCATGGCGCCCTGGTCCCGCTCAGATCAAACCTTTTCTTCACTCTCAGAGTTTCTGTACTGAGATAAACTGAACCAGGGATGGTTTAGATGTGAGTCTGATAGGAAGTTATTGAGCCACAAAATGCAGATATTTGATCTATTTAATGAAAATCCATTTTTTGCAAAACATTTCTTGGACAATTATAAACAAAACATAATTTCCTAGTAAAGTAATAATAAAGTCTGATGTTATGCTGTCAGCAGATCAGCCCATTAAAAACACCAATGAAACAAAACAGTTTACTGAACTTTTTCATCTTATAAAGATTTTTTTTAAATGTAACTGCATTTAATCATGTTTTATGGATCTTATTTGAATGTCCCTCTTTTAATATATATATATATATATATATATATATATATATATATATATATATATATATATATATATATATATATATATATATATATAACAATAATACACACACACATATATATATATTTATTTATATAAAACACATCGATGACCTTGTTCTTTCTACAAACTGCTGTATTGTGTTTAGATAATGTTGTTCAGCGGCTGATAAAACATGTGGGACCAAAGCGAAGTCAAGCCGTCATTTATCTGACGTCATATGTGACGTTCAAAGCGTCGATTCTTTTCACATTAAGAAAACTGCGATGATAATTTACAGAGGATCGGGTTAGGGTCAGGGGTCAGGGCTTTGATGTTGGTCACTGCCGCTTCATACACATGA
The DNA here is from genome assembly GCF_027474105.1 of Poeciliopsis prolifica. Lineage (NCBI taxonomy): Eukaryota > Metazoa > Chordata > Actinopteri > Cyprinodontiformes > Poeciliidae > Poeciliopsis > Poeciliopsis prolifica. The sequence continues at coordinate 744,998 of NW_026562424.1, forward strand.
GAA